>NW_026575040.1:9585000-9747500 GCF_905146905.1 Nyctereutes procyonoides | reverse complement strand
CCCATATACTGGTATGTTTAAATGAAGAGGACCAAGGAAGGAAGAGACCAACCAGCATTCATGAAATCCGGGTTAGAGGGGGTAGGAAGTGGTGGTGCAGGGCAGGAGGAGCAAGGTTTCGGGACCGGATCTTAGGTGGCGGGGCCAGCACGCCCGACCTCAGGGCAGCAGGGGTAGTGGGTGAGAAGGGACCAGCTGTCAGAGGTTGGGGAGGCAGCTGAGTACATGCTAAAAGGCATGGCCCTATGCTCTTTTTCAAGAGACTAGTGGAGTAACTTTTTGTACTTTGTTACTGCTAAAACCAGACCCTAAAAGGCTCAGAGGGATCCTTGTCCTTTATAAACTCAACGGGGAAAATCCTGCCTCACTCCAACAATTAGTAAATCACTAACCATGGAAGCTAATTTACCTTTCCTGTCATTTTATGCTCAGCACCACGGGACATGAAACAAGTTGGGATGTGACCTGCTTAAGGACTCCGGGCAGGCAGAGGGAGTAGGGGTCAGGGAGGCCGCCCTCTACTGCTGGGACCTGAGTGGGGCGCTGCCGGGTGGGAACCAGGTTAAGGGTTGATTAAGCAGCAGCAGCCAGGCTCCTAGTGTGCTCCACTGCCTCTTGCACCACCACCCCGCCCCGCCCCCCCGGCCTCATTACCCTTTCACGCAGGTGAGGATGTTCAGGCTCAAGATGAAGAGTAGCTCCACTCCTTCCTGCCCAGTGTTCATTCTTCTTTACCGCCCACACCTCCTGGGTGCTGGGCTGCACGGCGGCCGGTGTGGGTGCTAACAGCTCCCATCCTACTCAGACTGGCCTGGCCTCTGGAAGCCAAGCTGTCAGTCTCTCCCTTGAGCATTCCCTTTATCCGTCTCAGCACCAGCAGTGGTCTGCGGGGAGGGCCTGAGAGCTAGGTTTTAGTCCCTGACCTCCGATCAGGTTCATTCACCTGCTGTTCTGGTAAGGCCTTGGGGCAAGAGAGCAAGGCAGGGCTTTTTTTTTTTTTTTTTTTTTTTTAAGATTTTATTTATTTATTCATGAGAGACAGAGAGAGAAGGAGAGAGGTGGAGACACAGGCAGAGGGAGAAGCAGGCTCCATGCAGGGAGCCCAACATGGGACTTGATCCCGGGTCTCCAGGATCAGGCCCTGGGCTGAAGGCGGCGCTAAACCGCTGAGCCACCTGGGCTGCCCAAGGCAGGGCTTTTTATAGTGTCAGGGTCTGATTTTCAGTCTCAGACCACCTATTGATCTGGGCGACACATCAAATAGTGAGACCCCAGGCAGCATCTGGGAGTCCACTCATTAGGAAGCTACACGGAGACCCAGCACCGGTCACAAGAGGGTGGAGCGCAGAAGCCAGGTGATCCAGGGCCCTGTCCTGTGTAACCCTGCACAACTTCCACTGTGTATCCTGGGACGAGAGCTGTTGCCAGCATCCTTGCACTAACACCTGCCAACAGCCACATGCCTTGGAGGGTGAGGGTGTGGGTGTAGGGAACAGTCTTCTAGACCCAGCCTTCTGTCAGCCTAGTGTTTTATTAACCTTTGTCTACCTCTTTGAGGCTCAGAAAAGGGATGTACCTCTTATTACTATTTAGGCAGCCTTCTAAGCTGTGCACAGGTGCTGTCCAGCCTAGGCCATGCCTGGGCACTCGTACAGACCCTCTAACCGCTGCTGCTTCTAACTGCTGGGTGTTTCCGCGCCACACTCCACGGTTTACAGTTGGGAGTGTCAGCAGACAGGCATTGCAGAGGTCAGGAGGCTCTCGTTTCATAGGATAAACTAAGGTTCACAGAGAAACAGGGACTTGTTTAGTCACCAAACAGTGACTTGTTTAGTCACCAGACAAGCGGGTGGTAGAACAGGAAGTCCGCCCTGGTTCTCACTGGTGGGCGGTTCCACCGAGCTGACCCCGCAGGCAGCCACTGGCCGTCAGCTGCTGCCTTCCTGTGGCTGGAGAAGGGCAGCAGTGCCCAGGGGCCTGGGGGGTCTGGGGGGAATACGGTTGGGGGGGGGGGGACGCCAGGCCTTTACTTCTTGGTATATGTTTGCAGCCCCCTCCAAAACTGCCCAGTGGAGTATTCAGTCTGGAATTTCAAGATTTTGTGAATAAATGGTAAGTCTGCCCCCTTGCTCTCTGGAAGAGTATGCTGGGTTTGTCAGCCTCCCCACCCAGGCCTGGGGAGCAGAGCTCTGCTCTTTTCCTTGCACTTCCAGAGTGCTAGGACCTCGGGGACTGGTCTAACTACACCAGGGAGTAGAAGCTGCTGCTCTGGGCACCTGCTCTGTAGGGACTGGCCATACTGCCTTTTGAGCTTAGTTTAATTCACCAAGCACTTACTCACCTGCCGGCATGCCACTGTGCTAGAACAGGAGGGCCAAAGGCTCAGGCACTCCTTAGAACCTACAGGGTGTGCGGAGGGTAGCACAAAGCCTAAGCAATTGGAGTTGGAACCAGTGCCAGGTAAGGTCTCTCACATTATCTTTTTCTTTCAGCTTAATAAAAAACCCAGCAGAAAGAGCAGATCTGAAGCAACTCATGGTAAGTCCACTTATTTCCCATTTATTACTTTGTTGTGTCATCTGCCCAGGACTCCCCGTGCCCATTCCCTGCACCACCTTGACCAACCCTGGGGCTGCAGGATCCCAAACATCAGCCTCTGCCCCTCAGTGTAAAGGACAGGCTGAGGGAAGGAAGCCCATCTGTTACTTCGTTTCTCCTAGCCGCCACCCAGAGGCCCCGAGGGTAGAGCTGCCACCCGCAGGTCACAGTGGAAGAGCGTACGTTCTTTTGGCAGGAGCTGGCCATTTTCATGGCCCCCTATGGCTACCCCAGGACAGGCTCCAGGAGTTCCTCCTGAGCAAAGCTCTAGACCCAGGACTCTTGAACTTTCCTTTTGGTTTTTTGACACTTAACTGTTTCCCTCACACAGGTTCATGCCTTCATCAAGAGATCTGACGGTGAAGAAGTGGATTTTGCAGGTTGGCTCTGCTCCACCATTGGCCTTAACCAGCCCAGCACGCCGACCCACGCAGCTGGCGTCTAAATATTTGGGAAGCAGCAAAGAGCGAGTCCCCTGCCCAGTGGTGTGCCATGTTGCTTTCAGGCCTCCTTCCCATGCCTGTCTCTGTTCAGATGTGCATTTCACCTATGACAAAGGATGAAGAACACAGCATGTGCCAAAATTCTATTTGTGTCATTTTTAATATCGTCTTTATTCTTACTGTTCTCTCCCTAAGTGGATTGGCTTTGTGCTTGGGGCTACTCTTGTGTATGTCAATCCAAACACGCGCAACGTTGAATTACTTTGGTGACACTTTGGTGACCGTGGGTAGTCATTCTTACTCAAAATTGCACTGCTCTTCCCTCACCATGACTGGCTAGCTGCCTGTATTTTTGGGATTCTTTGACACTTGGTGGTACTGCATTCTTGCCAGGCATACCTCCTGTTTGAGTAGGAAGGAGCCTTGTAAGATCCTTCACAGGCAGTGCATGTGAAGCATGCTTTGCTGCTATGAAAAAGAACATCAGAAAGTATATATCATGTTATTTTATATTTTTGCTTTTGGTGTAGAGTGAAGCAATTTCTATCAAAATCTAGCCAGAGCCCTTCACTGCCATGATAGCTGGGGCTTTACCAGTCTGTCTACTGTGATGATTTGTAGACTTCTGGTTGTATTTCTATATTTATTTTTAAATATATTATGTGGGATATTTAGTGGTTTATGTCTCTTTAAGTTTGAATTAGCGTTTCTAAAATGGTGGTTACTTTGAATGTTACAAACGGATCAAGGCATTAAAATGTATGAGATTTATCTTTCCTCAGAAACAAGTACTGATGCTATTGTAAAACAAGTGTGTATAGTGCCTAAAAATTGTAATGAAAATCCTTTTAACCATTTCAATCCAAATGTTTAACAAATCTAATCTCTTATTCTAATAAATATACTATCAAGTTAAAAGGATGAAAAAATGTCTACTTTCATGATAGAATTTTCATCAGTGTCTCCGGCACACAAGAAATCAAATAATTTAGCCAAGCCTTATCGTGAGGGCAAAGGTAGAGACCGGAAGGAGGCTGGAAGGCCACAATGAGGACAAACTCGGTGTTCTGGACTAACGAATCTTCTCCCGATTCCAAGTCTGGGACTTTGTCCAACTATTCTCACCACTTGTGTGTGAATCTTCCAGCCACCTTTCCTGTGGACCCTGAATAGATCCATGTCTTCCTGCCATTTCTACACGGGGAAACATAGGAGGCAAGGGGGGCTGGTGCATCACTGGTGTGCTCCCGGGAGCACGGAGCACAATGCTCTTGGCCAGCCATGCCTGGCTGGTGCGGGAGCCTCTGCTCGGGATGCCCAGTCCCGTGTTGCTTTGCTCCCCTGAACAATGATTTCCCGCTTTGACCAGTGACTTCATTCTGCTTCCCCGGAGAGGAAGAGACCTGGCACTGGCCTGGTCCTGCCTGTGAGGTAGCAGTGAAGTCACAGAAAACAAAGCCATTTCCCAGATGACCACTGATGCTTTTCCTCTGACCAAGTCACTTTTGGAACTCGAGGTCCCTGAGATGCTGTGTGGTCAGCACCTCTTCCCTTGTTTACTTGGACAGCGCAGGCTGTAGAAAACCAAAATAAACACCTCTTTAAAAACCAAAAGGCCTATTTTGTTCTCAACTAAAAACAGAACTTGGGTAGCTCTCCTGAGTAGGTAGCTCCATTCTGGGTCTACCAGAGCTTGGAGCACAGCCAGGGTTTTAAATACGGCTTAGTGTCCATGTATCATTGCCTCAGCCAGTCCATTTTTTCTTGCTGTGAGGCCAACATCTGTTCTAACAGTCTTATGTGTTTCCACAGCCATTCAGACCAAGGTTTAAGCCTCACACCGTGTCTTTTGCTAACGGAGAAGATACAAACAGAGAATGTAGAGAGAGAATTTCATGAGACCATGAAAATGTGCAAACTGCATCTTGGGAAGGCGTAACCTGGGGTCTAATACCTGGATCTGAAGGCTTTCATGTTCAGTGTCTTTTGACGGGTGTTTTAAATTCTCTATTTACATCAAGAAGTGTTACATTACGAGACTAAAAGGTTTCTTCCTACTACTGGTGTAGATCGATCTTGTTTTCAAGAATGACGTTCCCTGCCTCAGCCTTGCAGTTTTGAGTTCCCTTTGTCAAAATCCCTTCCTTAGACTTCCTCTTGCTGAGACACCAACAATAGCTGGATTTTTAAATGATGCCTTGTCAGCGCCCCACAGCCACCTGTGAAAGTGCTGGCAAAGGGAGGAATACTGTCATTTTACACACAGGCAACCAAGAGCTGCAAAGAGTTAAGGGGGCAAGTGACCAGTTAGTGGTAGAACTAGAATTCAGAGCCAACCTTTCTAGCTCTCAAAAACCCATGCTCCTATTTTAAATAAAACCCCCAAGTGTACAAGCATGAGTGCTTTTCGTGGCAAAACAATTTTTTCACTTTTTCAAGAAATACACTTATTTAAACTTCTGGCTACTTCCTGTAAAAGAACTTTAATGAAATGTTAATATACTTATGTTCTTTTCTGGAATAGCTACAGAACTAGTTCTTGAGTAGGTTATTTGTGTTTTGTTTGACTTTTCCGTTGCTTGGGCAGGGCAAATTACTTTCATAAAATTAAGCAATAACTTAAGTGTATATTCACTCGAAAAGGGACAGTATACAGAAGTGAATCTCAACTCTAAATACCAAGTTTTAACAACTTCATTTGTCATTACAAAACCCCAATCTCCTAATAAGCATAGTGATTTAATGGCACATTTCTTCTCTAAGGCCAGAAATGAGTTTTAAGCCATCCTGATGTATTTTTTGCCCCAGAGAAGGAACTAATCCTTTCCTGTTACTATTTGGAAACTGGGAAGCTGCACCACAGTTCTTTATCTGTGATTTACCATAGCGATGTCTCAACCTTCGTGTGATGGCAGCCACACAGAGCCGTCTCTAGTATGGTATTCCTATCGGCTGCACCGAGAAGGGGCAGCAGCTTGTGTTCTCAAGTGGCCCTCTCTGCTCCTTGCTTGTCATCATTCTCTCTGTGGCCTTGCTCTGCTCATAGTGGTTCAACAGCATGCAGACGGCCTTTAATTAGTTTTCTTAAAAGAAGCATTGTTGACTAGGAAAGGCTGCTTGTATTTAAACTCTGCCCTTTGTGCAAATGCCAGACTTTCTCAATAGCATTTTAGAGGAAGTTTTCGGTTTTGAGCACAATTACTGAATCTGACCAGAATAGTCACAGCACCATCCATATTGCTCAATGCTAAGACACTGTGTCTTTGCTTTTCCATAAGTCATTGGTTGTTATCAAAGTTCTGCAACTTAAGTTCTCGATGGAACCACTTTCATAGCTACACATCCTAAAGTTCTTGCTTTCTTTTAAAGCAGGCCAGAGGGCCTGTGGAAAGAAAGTTTTGGAGACAAAGTTCCTGAGTTGTAGAAACCCTACCTGCTTCAGGAATCTGATTCCTCGTCCTCTTCCTCTTCCTCCTCCTCTTCGAGCACATGGCTCCTTGTGCTCAACTCCAGTGCAGTTTGGTTGATTGATGCTTCATTGTCTACATGCACCAGCATCTGCTTTAGGCAAAGACATTATCCATTAGGAGTAAAGACATTGGCATCAAACCAGCAAATTCTTAAATATGTTTTAAAATCAAATCTCAATTGCATATTCATCCCCAATATTTATCACCAGGAGGTAAGGCCACTTCCTATTTCTCCAATTTCTAACCTGACCCTCCTACCCATCTCATTGCCAAAATGGGAGGAGAGCGAATGCCCTAGATTTGATAGACTGCTACCTCATCTATAAACACGGTTCATGCATAAGAATTATGCTAGTCTAGATATGCTTTCAAATGGTTTCAGATGCCTTAAACACATTTGAGAAAAAAAATGCTCAAATATGGTAGATTTAGAATATTGTACTATTTTACTTGAGGGCTTGGAAAGAGGAGGAGATGTTGAGGACTGGAACTCACTGTTTAGCACTACACTTTGTAGTTGAAGCTACACTGTTCTCAAATCCCAGGCTTACTTATTCATGAAGCAGTGGAAATTTTGACAGATACTTGCAAAACTCTCCAACTCTCCCTGGGTTCACTGGATTAACTAGAGATCAGAGGACTAGGCAACTCAGCAGTACCTGACTAATAAATCAAAATGTGACCAGCTGGTAGAAGGATGGGTTGTTCCCAGTCTACAACAGTAATATGTAATAGCCAGTTTATTTAGAACATTCTAGCAATTCTCTGACTCCTTTGGGCTCAATAATGTAATTGACAAAATTTTTTTGGCCTCCAAGCAGCATGAGAGCAGAATGCACTTTGCATTCTCTCCCTAGCCCCACACTTGATTAAACTTACATCATGTGACTGTTCAGGTGCAGGTTGAGAAGAGAGCATCTCATCTCCTCTCCTTGAACTAATCATTGACTGGAGGGCTAGTTCTTCAACCTAGAAAAGAATTGAGAATACTTACTATTTGTTTTCTTTCTTTCTTTCTTTTTTTTTTTAAGATTTTATTTATTCATGAGAGAGAGAGAGGCAGAGACACAGGCAGAGGGAGAAGCAGGCTCCATGCAGGGGAGCCCGAGGTGGGATTTGATTCTGGGTCTCTGGGATCACAGCCTGACCCACCCAGGTGTCCCAATTTGCTTACTATTTCACTGGGCTACTGACATGGGTAAAATCTGTTGAGCATACTGTCAAAGGCTAGCACGACGACAAGTAAAACCAGTGTAACCTCTGTGCAGCTCTAAGAGGGAAGGGTGGGGCCCTTGACCTTTCCCCACATTTTAAGGAAATGAGCCCAAGAACACCTCCAGCCCCATTCCCCTGGATGTACAGGTGTTTCAGCTGAGCCAAGTGCGACCTTAAAGAAGCCAAGTGTCTTCTGATTCCACAGAAGGCAACTCCTTAGACTGCAGATTTCTAGCCGGTAATGAGAACGTGAAGGCGGGAAGAATGGGCAGGGCAAGTGTTTCCTGGAGCATAAAGGCTCCTGGGCTTTAGAGGCTGCCCTCATCATCACATACGGTGCACACCCACTCGGCACCTGAACAGGTACCACCAACAGAGGAACGGACGTGCGGGCCACTAAAGGGCACTTGGAGATGTCACAGCCATACAAGGCTTTCGGCTTACAAGGCGCCTTCATAAGCTGCATCTCGTTTGGACTTAAATGATCGGGTGCTGAGCAGCCCTTACGGGGACCGCCGCGCTGGGGCACCGACGCTCGTCCAGGCCGTGGAGTCTGACAGCTGCCCCCGAAGGAAAGCCACCGGGAACTCGGCGACGGCCCCCGCTCCGGCCCCCGCTCCGGGCCTCGCCGGCGTCCTTCGCACAGACCTACGAGCGCCGGGGAAGCGAGGGGACGGCGGCCAGCACGCGCTGCCGGAGCTCGGGGCGGCGCCCGGGGGCGGGGCGGCCCAGGCCGGCCGACGGAGGTCGCGCGGGCCACCCGCAGGCGCGGCCGTCGGGGTGCCACGCGGATCGCGGGGCCTCAGCCGAGCCCCGCGGGCTCCACCGCGCTCCCTAGGGACGTCTCCACCACCGACGCCTAGGGCTCGCGGGGCGGTCACCTTGAGCCGGTTCAGCTGGTCGTGCAGGGCCGCCTTCAGCCGGAGCAGCGTCTCCTCCTCCTTGCGCAGCTCCTGAAGCCGGCTCAGCATGGCGCCGCCTCCCGCCCGCCGTCGGCCCGGCGCTCGGGAGTGACGTCACGCCCCGCGCCCCGGAAGCCAAGCCGCGGGCGGGACGGGGCTGGCGTCACACGCGCCAGGGCGCTTCCGTCCGGCGCCCGCGGTCTCGCTCGCGGCTCGGCTCAGCCCAGCCCAATCCCGGGGTTGGAACCAGAGGAACCGGAGTCAAGGAACCGTCAGGAATCCCTAAAGCCCAGGGCGTGGGGCCGTAAGGAGCTTGGGAGGTTAGAACGGCCAAGTGCCGAGCTTCAAGTGCTTCTTTGGAACAGTGCTACCTGCGCTGCACTTTCGGGGTCGCATCCAGTGCGGACGGAGAGCGCACCTGAGGGCCGAGACCGAAACCCCGAGCATCTAGCACAGGGTTACGTGCCCTGTTCCGTTTTTGCAGCAAGGATTCCTGGTCCCATCGAAGTGGTTCCCAGGAGCAAAGTAGAGCCTGGTTTAGGGCTCTAATTAGGAAGATAAAGCCCTGTTAACATTAACAGTTGTTAATGTTGGGACCTGGTGCCTTCAAATATTAAGGGACGCAAATCTCTACTCCAAACCAGCTTCATCCCCCTGGATGTAGATGTTAAGTAGGTTGCCAAAGGAAACAAACCAGAGGCAAAGCATCTTGCCGGGACAAGATAGGTCAGGGTAGGTCAACCCCTAAGGTGAGGACATGCTGACGGAATGGGGTAGGAAAAAAACCTATCTTTTTGGATTGGCTTTTCCGTGCTCTATGTGGCCAACATATGCATCATATCCATTCCCTTACTAAAACTGCAAAAACCCAACTAGCTGAAACATGCTGGACACTTCCATGTCATAGGCCAAAATACCAAGGGATAGCATTTCCTCTAAGAAGTGTCCTCTGTCACAGCAGGTTTTAACAGGAATCTTCCTGAAGGAACCATGAATTTTTTGCAGTGCAATACATTCTGCCCTCTGTAAAAGAAAACAAAGTCCCCTTACCTTTCTCTTATTGAAGGTATGGTTTTTGAGGGAGGAGTGCTAAATCTTTTTTTATAAAACTAGAGCTTGGGGATCCCTGGGTGGTGTAGTGGTTTGGCGCCTGCCTTTGGCCCAGGGTGCAATCCTGGAGACCCGGGATCGAGTCCCACGTCGGGCTCCCAGTGCATGGAGCCTGCTTATGTCTCTGCCTTTCTCTATCATAAATAAAAAAATTAAAAAACAAAACTAGAGCTTACCAGTGAGCACATGGAGAGGGTCACGGGAGAACCCCAAGCTGACTCTCCCACTTAATAGACGCCAGAAGGAGCTCAATGCCACAATCCATAGGATCCAACTGAACCCAAAACTAAGAGTCTGTGCTCATCAACCCATTGAACCACCCAGGCCCTGGAAGAGCGCTAAATCTTGGCAGCTTCTGCATATTTGAGAGGAGTCTTTCAACTATCTGCTTCTCAAAACACTATTTTCAACTTGGCTTTTATATTTGGATTTATGCAACGTTCTTCCCATTCAACTGCATGGATTTACTATAAAGGCAAGGCCCTGTTTTATACCAGACTATAATAAAATGGAACCAAAGAGGCTGGAATTATGTGGAACAACAAAAAACCCACAAAATTCTACCCATGATTCACAAACACATTCAACAAGTTATGTTTCTCACTGTCTTTGATCAGGTCTTTATTTAAAATTAGCTGTCCAAAATGATTGAGTTTTATGGAATAAACAAATATAAGTTTTTAGGCAGCGGGCTTCTTCTCTTCTGTGGTAGGTTTCTTGTCAGCTGCTGGTTTCTTGTCAGCTGCTGGTTTCTTGGTAGCTGCAGCCTTTTTTCCAACCACAGGTTTCTTCAGCTTTTTCACACCAACAGCTTTCTTTCCTTTCTTCCCTACCGTGGGC
Organism: Nyctereutes procyonoides; assembly: GCF_905146905.1. NCBI lineage: Eukaryota > Metazoa > Chordata > Mammalia > Carnivora > Canidae > Nyctereutes > Nyctereutes procyonoides. The sequence continues at coordinate 9,736,922 of NW_026575040.1, read as the reverse complement.
TTCTTGCCTGGAACCCCCTTCTCCTCCGATTTGGCTTCTAAGGCTGCTGCCGCCTTATCCATCCGGAGTTTGTGCTGCAACAAACAAACAAACAAAGACCTTAAGAATTGCATCTTTAAAAAAAAAAAGTTAACGTTTCAGCAAAAACCTATCACTTACATTCTTGGCCTGGCGAAGAATGGTGTTCCGGCGCATGGTCTTTGCATACGGGTTTAGCTTCAACATGATTCTTAGGTTCTTCAGTGGATTCTTCTTCAGGACTCTACGATGAATCTTCTTGCTGTAAAAAGGCAGACATTTTATTTTACTCACATTATCCACATTTTTTGAAATAACCAATACAGTACGAGGCTGGAGCATAATAAAGTATCACAACTTTACCGTGGTGCTCGGAGGGCTCTTTGGATCTCTGGGCTTTTCAAGATTCTGCTGAGGTCTGTATTAAGCATCTTATGCATGGGAAGACTGAAAAGAAAAACATGCTGACAATAAGATGCTCAATTCCTACTTCTCACTATCCACTGAAACTCTCCCAAGTGTTCCATCAGAATTTCCACTACACTATCACTGTTCAGAATATCTCATCATTTCACAGTATTCAATCTGTATGTAAGAGAAAATGGCAACACATTATCCATCACCCATAAACCAATTCTGATTCTGAATATAAATATCCACAGCGTGAACATCTGTGTTCAATATATGAACATCAAGAACACTCACTTGTAGTTACTCTTGAGGGAGGCAGCCTTACGCCAAGTGCCATACAGATCGTCTAACTTGCGGAAAGCACTTTCAGTCCAAATGCAGAAACGTCCCACATGCCCACCAGGAGCAAGTTTCAGAATGTTCAGCTTGCTTACATTAAGTAAAGTAATTCCTTTAGAAGGGAAGAGAGAATTAGGGAGCCTGTATTTTAAATACAAGAAACATACCACGCTTATGACTTATGTGCTACCTAAGGTACCCGAGAAATATTAGTTTCTATGTTACTACTAATTAAGTTATGTTACTTATGTTAGGAAGTTTGTATATGGTACTAATTAAGTAGTTCCAACCATCAATGTGCTCATTCAGCTGAGAATCAGAAGTTCCACAAAATCATGTGTTTCAGAAACACGGACCATGAAGTGGAATTTCATCACATAAAAAGCTGAGTAAGCTTGCAGAGTACAGGCAATCAAAACATGTATCAACAGTACAATTACCAGGGATGTTTCTGAAGGCCTTGATGATACCGTTGTCTTCATTGTAGATGATACAGGGTCCCCTGCGCTGGATACGACGACGGTTTCTCATTTTGCCTTTGCCAGCTCTCATTCGCTGAGAGGCATAGACCTAAAGAGCGAGAGAATATTTATGATGAAAAGGAGCCATAACAATTGTCCAACATTAACACACAAAGTGGTTAACAGCAGTCAGGATTCAAACCCGAGGTGTAAGGTTTCAGAGTCCCTGTTCTCATATCCACTGAAGTCACACTGCCCTCCAGTCATCTTTTGACATTAAAATCTGACAACAAATTTATGTTAAGGACCATGAAAATGGAAATCTGTTCATTAAGCCTACCTTTTTGATATCATTCCAGGCTTTAAGTTTCTTAAGAAGCAAAACCGCCTCCTTGGTCTTCTTGTAGCCTTCAACTTTATCTTCAACCACCAAAGGAAGTTCAGGAACTTCCTCAATACGGTGACCTGACGATGCCAATCAACAAATATCAACAAATACCTCATTACCCCAAATCTTTTGAAAAACCTACAAACATTTCATATAATCCACAAAAGCAAAATAGCATATTATGTGCCAAATCAGATTTCCACAAATATCATGTGTTTCAGAAACACGGACCAATTTAAGTGGAATCTCATCATTTTGACAGTTTACGAAATAAGCAATATGAAGTTTAAGTGGCAAGTGTTCTATTACATAAAATCACATTTCACTTAGCTCCCCAGTTACACAGTATTTATTGATTAGAACTATTACTTAATAGAAATTTAGTCAGGGACTCTGGGATGAATAGAATGCATACAGGTTACTGTTAACGTGAATGAAACGGGTTGGGTGGAAGAAAAAAAGGCTATCCTTGTATCATTTCTGTAATAATAGAATATACAAACCTTTAGACATGACCAGTGCTGGTAAGGCTGAGGCAGCCAGGGCAGAGCAGATGGCGTATCGCTTTTGTGTTGTATTCACTCTGCGGTGCCAACGGCGCCAGGTTTTGGTTGGTGCAAACATGCGGCCTCCACGACACATCTATTTTCGCAGTTAAGAATCACATTTCGCAAAATTTTAGGAATTAAAAAAGGTTGGGTCTTGCTCAGTAAGAATTTTCGCCACCCTTCTGAACCAGCTTACTGACAGCAGGCAACTGTCGCCGAGAACAGAGTAAGACGCAAATTACGACATCATTGCAAGCAGAACTTCCTAATGCCAAGCTCCGAACTGCCTAGAACAATGTTTAACCTGGACACTTAGTATGTTGGTTATTTTCATAACTAACATGAATAAACTTGGTCCAGTCTCGTAAATGCCTTAAGAGCTGACCAATCTATACAATAAAACAAAGGATACATTTCCAAAAGCACCCTGGCCAGAACGGTGAGTCCCACCGCCTCGAACTCGGGGAATTCGAGCCACGGCTCTGCCAGTACCCCAAGACTCAGCACTGGTTTGATGACCTGAAGTTGGGAAGAAATACAAGTTTTAGCTACTCAACCACACCCATCCAGGACTATCACGCATAGCAGCAACAGCCTCAGAACATCCAGGAAAATCATGTAGTTCAGAAACACGGACCAATGGAGTGGAATTTCATCACTGCTGTTAAGTGGGTCTTCAAAGTATCAACCCTTGAAAAACCCGTACCTGCTAATTCACTGACAGCATATGGCTGCCTGTTGTTTTTGCGCAAGTTGGTGTGAACAAAGTTCACGATATCGGGTCGAATGGGAGCCTTAAACACAGCAGGCAAGGTAACATTTTTGCCGGATGATTCCCCCTTTTCGGAGTACACAGATATCAACGGGCGAGCACACGCCTGCAAAAAGGAAAAGATAATTTATATGGACAATGCCAGAGGCACTCATCTCGCATATCAACAGTATCCTTAAAAACCGCATTACAGAACAGATTGGTTTGGAACGGAAAACAACACTTAGAACTAAAACAAAGGTTGAGACCAACACATCAAGTCTATTAAGTTCAATAAATTCTAAAACTTACAGGACATTTAGCTTCTCAAACTCTACCGCATAATTTGTTAAACTTTCAAACCACAGCTTACAAAAGCAAACGATCAAATGCATACTGTAAGATTTGAAAAGGCTATTTAAGGCCACCACCTAAACTCTCTTGCCCAGTGTCCCCAGATCCGGGAGACCACAGACTCTACCTCAGATTCCTGCCCCTGGCCCCCTTCAACCTGAACACACCTCAAATTACCGGTCATGTTACTTTTTGCTGAACCTTCTCCAAAGATTTACCACCTGAAGGTAAAACTCAAGTTCCAAGAATGGCCTACACCACCTGCTGGACCCTTCATCTCCCTCTCTTTTCTAACCATCACTGTCCCTACACTCAGGGCCACTCCCCTTCTGCCTCAAACACACTGGTCTCCATCCTGAAGCTGCTCAACATGCTTCACCACGCTCCTTCAAGCCATGTTCTCGGACGTTTCTCTGATCACTTTAAAGCTCAACTACTGCCTCCTCTCCCATCCCCCGGGGTCCACAGCACTTACCATCCTCTGGCATTTTGGTGTTATTTGTTCAAACTACCATCCAAGCATCACAGGGATGGATGGTTTTATTTTTTTTCACCGAACTCCCCAGAGCACAAGACACTACATAACACGCAGTGAAAAAAGCAGCGCACGGGACATCAGTCCTATTATGGACTAAGAATTCAAAGGACACAAAACAGGACAACTTTTAAAATAAGAGAATCGTAATGATTTCCAGAGAGGATTAAGATAAACACAAACGATAAAAAAATAAAAAAGATAAACACAAACGAAAATTTAAAAAAAAAAGTGGATATGCAAGTCCCTCACAAAAATCACTGAAGGTGAAAATAATTATTCAACAGGACGTGAAACTAAAAGGCCCCCAAATGGATTTTCACGGATTCAGTCTTAGGCCCCGTGAGTTTCCAAAATTTTCAGGAGAACCGACGCCTTCTACGATCCAGGGAAAACTGGAATCCCGAAAGTTCCCATGCACCTCAGAAGCCGGGACGCCCACGTTGCCTCTAAGATGGCTGCCTAAGAGCCGCGCTCCCCAGCTCCGAGCTGCAGATGCCTTTGGCCCTCATCTTCTTTTCCTCGCCTCCTCTCCTGAAGATTCTACGCCCCGAGCCCCGAATCCATTCCTGCCGGGTCCCGAGAAAGGGGGGGGGGGGAGCCCACCAGAAAGAACTTCCACTCACCATCGCGGGGAGAGGAGAGGGCCACGCTCCTCTCAACCCGGCGGCTCCTCCAGGAAAAGGAAGTGCCTGGCACTTCCGCCGCATATGTAACCATCGACGCTTCCGCCAACCCGTCCGCCTCAGAACCACGCCACAGGCACAACATATCACCCTACCACCCTATAAAAAAATAACAAATAGCGTGTTATATCTTCGTTTACATCAATTTACCGTATCCACTGACTTTCAAAGACAACAACAGCGCTTAGAAACAAGGGACTCCTTTTCGCGGAATAATCCATAAGGAGGCGTGGTAACTCTCGCGAGACTAAGTGTCTCCTCCCCCCTCCTTCCCGCTTTCCGTCTCCCCTCCCCCTTCAACCTCTGCAATTTATTTTAGCTTTTTCTTGCGGGAATGGAAAGCTGCCGGGACAGGAAAAAAAAAGAAAGTGTGCTCTACAACAAAAGATTAACTTTGTGGACAAACGGGGCCTATCAGGAGTGCGGGGTGGGTGGGGGGGAAGTAGTCCCGGCGAGGGGGTCATGACCCCGGACGTCAGCGTCCGGCGCGCAGTTCGGTTTGGCGGCTTAGGATTTGGAGTGCGAGCCGGCTGCGATGTGGTCGCGGGTGAACCGAGCTGCTGAGGAGTTTTACTGTCGTCTCCTGCAGTGAGTTGTAGCGGGAGCTGTGGCCTGGGGTGCGAGGGCGGTGCTTGCCCCGGGCGTAGGTCTCGGTGCTGCCCCGTGGATCGGCGTCCCGTCGGGCCTCGGGGGCGCCCAAGTTACAGACCAGGGCGGCTCTCCTGGGGCCTGGAGTCGGGGAACGGCCGGGCGTCGGCTCCACGGTGCGCTTGGCTCCGTAGGAGGAAGCGACTGCACGTTGTCGGTCGGGGTGCAGGGTGACGAGTTTCTCGGGAGGCGCTTTATGGCGGTGATGCGTGGACCTCAGCCTCTCAGGGTATGGAGAACTAGACGTCGGCGTCCTTCATCTGTTTAAAGCCTTTCCGGTGTGAGACGTGACGATGTCCGTTCAGGACAGTTACTCGTGCTACAGGTGTAATAATAAGAGTGTGTCGGTGTCGTCGTTGTTGAGGGTTTTATTGATTTACTCACGAGAGACACAGAGAGAGGGGCAGAGGGAGAAGCAGGCTCCCCGCAGAATTCGATCTCAGGACCCCGGGATCAAGCCCAGGGCAGAAGGCAGATGCTCAACCGCTGAGCCCACCCGGACATCCGGGTTTTCTTTTCTTTTTTTTCTTTTTTTAAATGCTTTTATTTCACTGTGCTCTGAGATTTGATTGTTAAAGTGAAGTGCTTATACAAAAGGGGATTCCATCTAGTTCTGCATCCAACTTTAAAAAATAATCCAGTAGCTGTCAAAAAAAAAAAAAGAAAAAAAGAAATCTAATCCAGGCCCGCCTGGGTGGCTCAGCGGTTGAGCGTCTGACTTTGGCTGAAGGGTGTGATCCCTGAGTCCCAGGATCGAGTCCCACGTCCGGCTCCCTGCATGGAGCCTGCTTCTCCCTCTGCCTGTGTCTCTGCCTGCGTCTCTGCCTCTCTCTCTCTCTGTGTCTCTCATGAATAAGTAAATAAAATCTTAAACAAAAATAAAGTCTAATCCAGCAGTTCTCAAATTTGAGCTTGCATCATCAATCACCTGGAGGGTTGTCAAAACAGATTTCTTGGCCCCACCTCCAGGGTTTCTGATTTAGTGAATAAGTCTTCGCTGGCGTGGAGCGGTGTCAAAGAATTCCAACTATTTCCAGGTGAAACCTGCTGGTGGCCTGACACCGCACTTTGAGAACCTCTGATGTAATGAAACCGCTTATTTTCTAAATGCCATAATTTTTCATTATTTACTGCTTTTTTCCTGTCTACAAAGGTAGTAATGCTTGCCAAGTTTTTGAACATTATAAACCGACACTAGGTTGTTATTTTTTTAAATAATGTTTTGGATGGCTTTCAATATGACACCCTGTAGATCTGTCTCATTGGTTTTTTTTTTTTTGAAGATTTTATTTATTCATGAGAGACACACACAGAGAGAGAGCGAGAGCGAGAGAGAGAGAGGCAGAGACACAGGCAGGCAGAAGCAGGCTCCATGCAGGAGCTTGATATGGAACTCAATCCAGGGACCCTCCGGATCATGCCCTGGGCCAGAGGCGGGTGCTCAACCACTGAGCCACCCACAGATCCCGGCCTCATTGTTTTTAACTGATGTGTAGTATTTCATTCTATACCTGTCCAATGTTTTTTTTAACGAGTTGCCCAGTGATACAGTTTTATTTAGACTCTTTATAGTTCCCAGTTGTTTCACAGAGGTTAGTCTTTTTCTCTACTTGGAAGCTACAAGTCTCCTTTGCTTGTCTTGAGTTCTTCACAATGCCTGTGCATCCAGTTGCTTACTGGAAATTTCTGCAAGACCTCAAATTCAATATCTGCAAAACCAAATTCATCTTTTCCCAGCAACCTGTCACTCCTGAATTTCCTGGCACACCTGGTGTGCGTGTTTTCCCTCTATCTCTACTGCTTTTGTTCACTTATTCACAGTTAATTTCCTGGTCTCCAATAAATAAAATCTTAAAAAAAAAAAAGAATAAATCCATCTTATCCAAAATAGCAAAAGTGAATCATTCACAGACCTAGTTCTCCTCCTTTTATTTCAGTAAGTCAGAGTAGATCAAATAGTAAATGGTACCCTGAAACAATTCCATTGGGCTTCTTTTAGGCTTCTAAAGATTTTGTCTCTTTCAAAGTGTAGATCAAACTGATGTACATTTGATACGTTTAATGGTTCATAGTTTACGTGCTTTGGGATGACTGTTTTAGAACTTCCTTGAATGAAGTTACTAGTAAATGATAATCCGAGAGTTTTGTGCTTATATTTTTATGTTTTTAGTGACAGTTCACAAAAATAGAGGGAGGATGGATGTTTGAATTCAGCCATAGAAATCTGGGTCTAGTCAGGTGGCTCAGTGGTTTAGTGCCGCCTTCAGCCCAGGGCCTGATCCTGGACACCCAGGATCGAGTCCCACGTCAGGCTCCCTGCATGGAGCCTGCTTCTCCCTCTGCCTGTGTTGTGTCTCTGCCTCTCTCTCTCTCTCTCTGTGTGTCTCTCATGAATAAATAAATAAAGTCTTAAAAAAAAAAACTGGGGGCTAGGAACTTTAAATAACTTTTCTGTGGTTACCCACTGATTCAGTAGGCAGGTCAGAATCCAGTGATTTTTACTTCCTGTAGATTATGTGGTAAATTACATTTTAATAGTAGCTGATGGTGTGTTTTAGAAGATAAGAGAGTAGAGATGGGTAACCTGATTTCCTGTTGCCTCTGTAAAGCTGTTGTGCCCAGTTGTGGGCAGCAGTCTATTAATTTCTACCTCATCTCTTTTTTTCTCATATTCTTTTTCTACCTTTTTTTCCCTCTTCCCAACTATGCCATACGGCTGCCATGAGTACCTTTGCACTTTGCTTTTCTCACTGGTGTCCTGCAGAGATAGAGATGACTAACTTCTGACTTTAAATGTCAGAATATTGTAGCTCTGTTTTTCACATTTAGTTCTGCATTTCAGGGAATTTGATGAAGAAAAGAAAGGAATCCATAATGATCCATTTATCTATGAGGTATGAACAATTTATTTTGTTTTTAAACACAACTCAGTAATCCTAACATTCTGCTTTTTTAAACGTTGGGTTCATTGAAGTTAGAGTAAATCCTACCCTTTTAGAGTACAGTTCTATGAGTTTTTACAAATGCGTTCGGTCATATAGCTACCCTGTAATCAAGATGTAGAACATTTCTGTCACTTCCAAAGGTCTCATGTCCCTTTATAATCAGTCTTTTGTCCCTGGCCTTTTCCAGAATGTCATATAAATAAAATCACACAGTATGTAGTCTTTTGAATCTGACTTCTATCAAGGAATGCAATGCATTTGAGATTCGTCTACATTTTGTGTGTGTCAGTAGTTCGTTCCTTTTTATAGTTGAATAGTATCTCATTGTATGTGTGTGTGACAGTTATCCACTAACCAGCTGATGGATCTTGGGTGGTTTCCAGTTTTGGGTAGTTATGAGTAAAACTGCTATAAATATTCATGGATTTATTAAGCAGCTAATATATGCCAAGTGTTCCATAGATAAAGTCCCTATGAGGTTTAATCTATAAAATAATTAGTGAACTAAAATTAATTATATGCTAAAAGACAAACTGGAGAGAAAGTTATATAAAATAAGTTAAAATAATACATAATTAGTTCATAATACATGAAAAGTTCTTAAAAATCCATAAGAAAAGTGACAGCTGTAATAGAAGAATAAACAAAGGAACAAGTAAGCCCAGAAAGAAAATTACAAGTAGAATTATTTCTTACAGTTTGAATTTTCACTAACCGGACTCAGGAATTAAGCTTATCTAGGTAAATGTATTAATTCCTCCCCATTGGAATGTTTGCTTGATACTATATTAGTTTACTAGGGCTGCTGTAACTACAAACTGGTTTGCTTAAAACATCAAAAATTTATTCTGTTGCAGTTCTGGAGACTAGGACTCTGAAATGTCCTAGTGAAGTGTCAAGAAGGCTACTCTCCTACTGAAAACTCTAGGAAAGGATCTTTCATTGGTTCTCCTAGTTTCTGGTGGTTTCCAACAATTCTTGGGGTTTCTTGGCTTGTAGATACATCACTCTAATTTCTGCCACTGTCAATACATAGAATCCCTTTGTGTCTATGTCTCTAAGTCTTTCCCTCCTTATGTCAGTCATTAGATTTAAAGCCCTCCAATCCAAGTCAATCCTCAACTTGATTACATTTGCCAAGACCCTTTTTCTAAGATCACATTCAGAGGAACTAGGGGTTAGAACTTCATTGTATCTTTTGGAGGGATATATTCAATCCACAACAGACTTGAAACTCAAGAACCTAGTAGATGAGAATGACAGCATCCTTTGCCCTCTGAACTTGGTATCTAAATACTTCAGGATCCAAACTGAGAAACGAAACGGGTTCAAGTAATGAGAGTTATTTGTCAATAATAAGCCTATGAAAGACTGAAGTCACCTTCATTAGTAATCAAAAAAATGAAAAAAAAACAGTAACAAGCATGACACTTTTTGCTGTGAGATGGCAAAAATAAACTGAAAATACTCTGTTGCCATAAGTGACAGCAATGCATATATGTGGGGGTGGCATATTCACAAGGCAATTTGACATTATCAGCATGATTCTAGGTATTCGTCTTAAGAAGGTAACTCAAGGACATCTATTATTAGTTGTTTATTATAGCAAATAACTTAAAATTATCCAAATGTTGAACAAAATGGGATTAGTTATATGATGGCAGAGCCAAAGAACACCTAATGGATGGAAAGAAGTGTATGATACAGATGTGGTATTTTTCTTAAGCAAAATCCTATCTAGATATCTAAATACTGAATACATTTCTACTTAAGTAGATTTATTTACGTGTCTGGTAAAAGATCTGATAAAATATATGCTAACCAGGCTAATAATAGTAGTGATTATCTTGACTAGTAGAATTATATGTGAGTTTTTAAAAAATGACTTAGCTATCTATTTTCAGACTTTTCTATAATAAACATGTTTGCAATTGGAATGAAAAAATGTACAGTTCCTAGAAATGCCTAAAAGTTCTAACTTGCATAGTACAATCAGGAGAAAAGATCATTTATTAAGTGCTAATTATATAGTACATTAGAGTAAATACAGTATGAGTCAAGAAAGAGGATGTCCATGTGATTCTAATCAAGAGAAAGGCTCTACATGTTGGAGTGCACTTTAGGTAACCCTTGAAGCATGTGTAGAGGTGAATAGAGCTAGGTTTGTCCAAACATGAAAAAACAACATGGCAAAGAATAAATGAAATCTCATCTTTAGAGCATTATGTCTTGTTCAAATTCTCTTTTTCCATCACTTGCGTAAAACTAGTCTTTATGTGTTTAAATATTTGTACCTATATATGTGTGTATATATAACATTGCTTGACGTTCTCTATTTTTAATAGGCTGATGTTCAAGTGCAGTTGATCAGCAAAGGCCAACCTAACCCTTTGAAAAATATCTTAGATGAAAATGACGTAGTATTCATCGTGGAGAAATTGGTAGGTAGTGCGTGAGCTTTGCTCTCGTTTAATTTTTTTGTTGTTGTTTTAAGATTTTATTTTTAATCTCTACCCTCAGTGTGGGGCTCGAACTTACAACCCTAAGTTCAAGAGTTGTATGGTCCACCAACTGAGCCAGCTAGGCACCTTTGTGTTTAATTCCAGGTAGCCAAATTCAGTTTATTGGGAATGATCTCAAATGTACACATTTATTTTTATCAGCATATTAGTGAAAGTGGATTCTAAGTCTTTTAGAAATACAATAATGTCCAATAGAAATATAATGAAAACTATAGGTAATTTAAAATTTTATAGTAACCATTATATAAAAAGGGAAATTATACAGTAAAATTGACTTTTTTTTCTTTTGTTGTCCACTTCTTTGAATTTTAGCACATGTATAGATTCTGGTAATCACCACATGGTCAGGGCACCAAACAGGTCCATCACCTCAAACAACTCCCTCATGCTATCTCCCTTTAAAATCTCTTCTCCCTGGTAACTGCTGATCTCTTCTCCCTTCGTGTAGTGAGAATGCTGTGAATGGCATTGTACAGTCTAACCTTTTGAGTCTGGCTTCTTTCACTCCATATAATGCCTTTGAGATTCATCCAAGTTGTATGTGTATCAGTGGTTCATTTCTTGTAATTGCTGAGTAGATTCTGTGGTATGGATGTACCATAGTTTATTTATCTAGTCACCTTTTTTTTTTTTTCTAGTCACCCTTTCAATGACATTTGGGTTCTTTTCCATCTCCAGTGATCATGAATAGAGTTGCTGTGATCATTTTTGTACAGATTTTTGCATGAGCATGTTTTTTCGTTATGGTAAATACTGAGGAGTAGGATTGTCTGAAATTAGGTTTAATAATGCTTATTATTTAGTCTGATGTATGTGATAATACCATTTCAATGTGTAGTTAACATAAAAATCATTAATGAGATATTTCAAGGTTTTTTTTTTCATACTGCATCTTCAAAATCTAGTGTGTATTTTACAGTTTCATCTCCATTTGATCTGGCCCAGTTTCCAGTACTCAATAGGTGCATGTGGCCAGTGGCTGTTGTATTGAAGAGCACAGCAAAAGTAGCTATGATTCATGAAGTTCTACTCTAATTTTTGTTAAACGTAACAGAAAACTTCTTATCTTTTGCATCACTTTATAATTCCAGCGTGAAACTTTTGTGTGTATGTGTGTGTTTTTAAATATTTATTTATTTGAGAGGAAGAGAGTACAGAGGGAGAGGGAGAAGCAGGCTCCCCGCTGAGCAGGGAGCCTGATGCGGGATTCAATCCCAGGACCTTGGGATCATGACCCGAGCCGAAAGCAGACACTCAACTGACCAAGCCACTCAGGCACCTCTCTTTGTGTTTTAATTATGGTGTTTTGGCAGAGAAATTACAGTGATTTTTATTTATTCATGGGAGACACAGAGAGAGGCAGAGACATAGGTAGAGGGAGAAGCAGGCTCCTCACAGGGATCCTGATGTGGGACTTGATCCCTAAACTGAGCCAAAGGCAGATGTGCAACCACTGAGCCACCTAGGGGTTGTGGAGGTACTTTTAGAAGGAACTATTTTGTTTGCTTGAAGATCTTCATGCTGTCTGGTGGATGAACAAGGAGCTTTTCATTTTAATGCATAAAAAGCTACTTTGTCTTTTATGTTAACGAAAGAGTGTTATTACGGCCTATCTCAAGTGGACAGATGCTTAGGGAATAATTACAGGTGAATTACGTGGTTGAATTTAGACTTTTGTTATAGGGAGAAGGGAAAATGTATGTAGAGCAAAAGCTGAAAAGATTGAGATGTTCAGATGAAGATGAGTCACATTGGAAAAGATAAGGATGAGCCAAGGGGGAATGTGGTAATGTGGATTAGGTTTCTAGTGAGGATGCAGCCTGCAATTGTGAGAAGGTCTCTGGTACTAACTGGGGCCCTGGCATTTTTGAACAAGGAGCAGAGGGACCGTATTTGGAAAGCTAGGTCTAGAAGGAAATGAGATCTGTGATCTGGCAAAAGAAATTCAAAGTTGAGACTTTCTGATCCTGGACGCCACCCAGTAAGTATCATTAATGCCCTCCCACCGCTGTCATGTCTAAGTCAGTCTTCCAAAGAGCCTGAGCAGCTGCAGAAGCTCTTCGTTGGAGGTTTGAGCTTTGAAACAACTGATGAAAGTCTGAGGAGCCATTTTGAGCAGTTGGGGGAACCCTTACAGACTGTGTGGTAATGAGAGATCCAAACACACCAAGTGCTCCAGAGGCTTTGGGTTTGTCACGTATGCCACTGTGGAGGAGGTGGATGCAGCCATGAATGCAAGGCCACACAAGGTGGATGGAAGAGTTGTGGAACCAAAGAGGGCTGTCTCAAGAGAAGATTCTCAAAGACTTGATGCCCACTTAACTGTGAAAAAGATTTTTGTAGGTGGCATTAAAGAAGACACTGAAGATCATCTAAGAGATTATTTTGAAAGTATGGGAAAATTGAAGTGATTGAGATCATGACTGACCAAGGCAGTGGCAAAAAGAGAGGTTTTACTTTTGTGACATTTGATGACCATGACTCTGTAGACAAGATTGCAAGATTATCATTCAAAAATACCATACTGTGAATGGCCACAACTGTGAAGTAAGGAAAGCCCTATCGAAGCAAGAGATGGCTAGTGCTTCGTCCAGCCAGAGTCCAAAGTGGTTCTGGAAACTTTGGTGGTGGTCGTGGAGGGAACTCAGTGGTCGAGGCGGCTTCAGTGGCAGTCGAGGTGGTGGTGGATATGGTGGCAGTGGGGATGGCTGTAGTGGATTTGGTAATGATGGAAGCAACTTTGGAGGGTGGCAGAAGCTATAACGATTTTGGCAATTACAACAATCAATCTTCAAATTTTGGACCTATAAAAGGAGGAAATTTTGGAGGCAAAAGCTCTGGTCCCTGTGGTGGTGGAGGCCAGTACCTCGCCAAACCACAAAACCAAGGTGGCTATGGTGGTTCCAGCAGCAGCAGCAGCTGTGGCAGTGGCAGAAGGTGTTAATTACTTCTAGGAAACAAAGATTAGCAGGAGGAGAGCCAGAGAAGTGACAGGGAAGCTACAGGTTACAACAGATTTGTGAACTCAGCCAAGCACACTGGTGGCAGGGCCTAGGTGCTACAAAGAAGACATGTTTTAGATAATACTCATGTGTATGGGCAAAAAACTTGAGGACTGTATTTGTGACTAATTGTATAACAGGCTATTTTAGTTTCTGTTCTGTGGAAAGTGTAAAGCATTCCAACAAAGGGTTTTAATGTAATGGTGTGGTTTTGTTTTGTTTTGTTTTTTTGCACCCATGCTGTTAATTGCTAAATGTAATAGTCTGATCATGATGCTGAATAAATGTGTCTTTAAAAAAAAAACCAAATTCAAAGTTGAGGAAATATCTGGGTCTGATACCTATTAAACAAGCAGAGTATTTATTGCCCAAAGAGCTTGATGAATATGATCCCGAGTTTTGAAGTCAGACTGCTTAGATTCAAATGTGGTTGCCAGTCACTGGCTGTAATTCTAGGTGAGTTATTTAGCCGTTTGCTACCTCAATTTTCCCATCTATAAAACAGTTAATGAGACACCTGGGTGGCTCAGTCGATAAAGGGTTTGACTCTTGGTTTTGGCTTGGATCATGATCTTGAGGTCATTAGATGGAGCCCAGTTGGGCTCCATGCGCAGCATGAATCTGCTTGAGATTCTCTCTCTCCCTCTGCCCCTCCCCAAAATGAATAAATATATCTTTTTAAAAAGAGTTAATGATAGTATCTATTTCCAGGTTTGTTTGTTTTTTAATACTTTATTTATTTATTCATAAATAACACAGAGACACAGAGAGAGAGGCAGAGACATAGGCAGAGGGAGAAGCAGACTCCATGCAGGGAGCCTGATGTGGGACTTGATCCCAGGTCTCCCGGATTACAGCCCGGGCTCAAGACGGTGCTAAACCACTGGGCCACCCGGGCTGCCCTATTTCAAGGTTTTTATAAAAAGTAACAGAACATTAAGGACGGCATGTGATGTTATGAGTATGGGGTGTTATATAAGACTGATGAATCACTGAGCTCTACCTCTGAAACCAATAATACATTTTATGTTAATTAATTGAATTTAAATAAAATTTAAAAAAAAGAAAAGTAATAGAAAACTTAGAACAGTAGCTGTTACGTAGTAATACTTAGGAAATGTTAACTCTTGGGGTTATTATTATTGGCAGGGCTAAACTGTGTAACTACTTAAACATGTAGATATTAAAAACACAGATTTCAGAACCCTGTGACAACTGAGAGCTGCTAGTCCTAAGAGGAGTAGGTTTAAGGAGTAAGGGAGGTGGCCCTTTGAGTTTTGGGAGTGAAAATCAGGAGTGTCCCATGGGTTTCTTGGTGTTTTGTCTTTGGTTCATCATTTTATACATGTTGGAGCACTTCCTTTTCTAATGGCATCAGATACTTCCTTTATCAGTAGCAACTTAGATCGGTATCTTTTAATAGGACAGTGGAAATGCTTCTGATGGCAGGATTTGTTGGTACCAAGCTGGTTTGTAGCTGTGATTCTTGACATCACCTACATATTTGTGCTTAAGGATTTGGAAGCCAGGATTTGTTATGGCCTAGCAGAGTGAAAAATTGACTTGTGAGTATTCTTTTTTACCTGACTATATAATTAAAAATTATTTTTTAAGCCTTTAGAGAAGGAAGAAACAAGTCATGTCGAAGAACCACAATGTGAAGAAACTGCTATTTCTGATCTCTCTACTGGGGAGAATGTTGGACCACTTGCTTTACCAGTGGGGAGAGCAAGGTAAATTTTTCATTGGGTCGGGATAGGAGTAGGGCTGGAGGCTAAATGGAAGCTCCATTTAAATAAAAATGTTTTTACAGGGCACCTGGGTGGCTCTGGTTGAGCATCTGCCTTTGGCTCAGGTTGTGATCCTGGGGTCCTAGGATTGAGTCTTGCATTGGGCTCCCCACAGGGGGCCTGCTTCTCCCTCTGCCTCTGCCTCTCTCTGTGTGTCTTTCATAGGTAAACAAAATCTTAAAATTAAAAAAAAAAAGTTTTTGCAAATGTTTCCCAGTTTTACAAACACTGGGGGAAAAAAAGATGTATTCAGTCCAGGTCCTTTCTTCCCCCTCTCCTTAGCCATGTATACCCAACTTTTCCAGGGGTAGGTGTCCCAAGCATGACTAGGAAGACTGCCGTGGTCTCTTCCTCCATTCCCCATACTGTGTGTTCTTACTTCTTAATTGTTCTCTTTGTATTCTGTTCCCTTCCAGTCTTTCATTCTCGCTGCTGCCAGAGATCTTTATAAATCACTGAAAGCCTGATTGTATTGCTTCCTTGCTTAAAATCCTTCTTGTTGCCTCATGATAAAATCCAAATTTCTCATGGGTAACACATAGGACCCTTACATCATGCAGTCCAGAGGTCCTCCAGCAAGGTTGCCATACCCAGTGGGCATCTGGAAATGTGCAGGGGTACTTTTTGGTGGTTACAGTGACTGAGAAGCAGTTAGCCTGGGTGGTGGATAGTAAACGTCCTGTGGTGCACCAGGCTCTCCTGCACACAGAGGAATTACCCCACTCAAATGCTAGTAGTGCCCCTGTTAGAAATCCTGCTGCCCTGTCTGCCTGGCTGGCTTCACTTCCCGCCTCCCTACCATGTAGCTACGTGCACTTCTTCCTCTGCCTGACTCACCTCCAGAACCAGGGCTCTTGCTGACAAGGAGTTCTGGAGGATAAAGTCCTCTAAACAATAACATTAGACAGTAAGGACTGTAATAATAATATTCACAGACGGACTACATGGTGGTTTTTGTTGGTTTTGCTAGGTAGAAACTTTTAACATTTATGTGGTTAATCAGTCTTTTATGACTTCTCGATTTTAAGTCATGTTGGCCTGTTTTCTTTTCTCCCCCACAACTTAAACATTATTTATTGGTGGTGTTTTCTCCAGCTAGTGTTTGTTTGGATTTGTCCATATGCTTATCATTGCCTTGCTTTGCATTTCAGACCTTCCTTTTGGGATTATTGTATTTCCTTTCTGAAGTACAATCCCTTAGAAATCCCTTTGTTGAACATCTGTTGATCATAAATTTTCATCTCTTTGAAAAATTTCAAGCTACATTTTTGGGTAACTTTTAATTTTGATACACTTGCAAATTTATAGAAAAGCTGAAAAATAGCACAGGAACTTCTGTACACCCTTAACCCAGATTCAGCAGTTATTTACATTTTGCCTCATCTGCTTTGTCCTTCTCTCTCACTCCTCCTTCTAGCCCTCTCCCACTCTGCCACCTGTGTAACGTACTCTATCACCCACACACCTTTTTTTTTTTTTTTTAAAGATTTTATTTATTTATTTTTTATGAGAAACAGAGAGGCAGAGACACAGGCAAGAGGGAGAAGCAGGCTCCATGTAGGGAGCCCGACGTGGGATTCGATCCCGGGTCTCCAGGATCATGCCCTGGGCCAAAGGCGGTGCTAAACCGCTGAGCCACCAGGGCTGCCCCACACACTTTGTTGTAATGAAATATTGAGAGAATATTGGAGATACTGTGTTCCTTTACCTCTAAATACTTCACTATGTATTTTCTGAGAGCAAGTATATTCTCTTATGTAACCATACAACAGTGATCAAAATCTGGAAATTTAACAGTTCCAGTACTATTATCTTATTTACAGACTATTCAGTTTTCCTTAAATATTCCAATAATTAATGACTTGAAGCATCTTTTCATGTGCTTATTGACTCCTTTTTTTTTTTGCCCCAGCTTTATTATGGCATAATCAACATATCCTATCTAGTTCTTTTGCTTCATCTTGCAGCCTACTTTTGCTTCTATTGAACCTCTTCACCCACACTGTTGGATTCCCTGCTTGTAGTAACTACATTCTCATCACTTATTGGTGCACATATCTTCGTCTGCATAATGTGCCCTTCTACTTCTTCACTGGGTGAAATATTTATGTATTTTGCTACTTAATTTCCAGAGTTTTGTTTCTGGGATACTAGGGTATTGGAATTTATAATTAGAAGCATATTTGGGGGATCCCTGTGTGGCGCAGCGGTTTGGCGCCTGCCTTTGGCCCAGGGCGCGATCCTGGAGACCCGGGATCAAATCCCATGTTGGGCCCCCGGTGCATGGAGCCTGCTTCTCCCTCTGCCTGTGTCTCTGCCTCTCTCTCTCTCTCTCTGTGACTATCATAAATAAATAAAAATTAAAAAAAAAAAGAAGCATATTTGGTTTTTGTCCACTGTTCCTGGCACAGAGTTCCTAAAACCATTAGAATTTCCTAAGTGAAGAGAAAGGAAGGTATCTTCTCATATGTTAATGAGGTGGCTTTTGGGGGGCACCAGCTCAGTCAGCTGAACAGCCAGCTCTTATTTTTAGGTCTCGGGTTCTGGGATCCAGCCCCATGGCAGGCTCTGCATCAGCGTGGAGTCTGCTTGAGGAGTCTTTCTGTCTCTCTCCCTCCCTCCCTCCCCCTGCTCACGTGTACACTCTCTCACTAAAATAAATAAATCTTAAAAAAATAAATGAGGTGGCTTTGGGAAAGCCTCTAGGTAACCATGGACTTGGGGGCTAAGGGGGGTTGCCAGAGTACCAAGCCTGTGATGAGAAGGTTAGAACATTCAGCCCCACCTCTACCTCCAGGGGGGAGAGAAAGGCTGGAGGGTGAGTTCAGTCCCCAGTGGTTGGTGATTAATCATTTCATGCCTGTGTGACTAAGATTTCATAAAATCCAAAACAACAGTGTTTGGAGAGCCTCTGGGTTGGTGAACAGGTGGAGATTTGGGGAGAGTGGCTCACTAAGAGAGGGCATGGGTACTCCACACCCTTTCCCCATACCTTGCCCTATGCATCTCTTCCATTTGGCTCTTCCTGAATTATATCCTTTTGTAATAAATCAGTAATCTAGTACGTAAAGTGTTTTTCTGAGTTCTGTGAGTTGTTCTAGTAAATTAATCAAACCTAAGGAGGAGGTTGTTGGAACCTCAGATCTATAGCTAGTCAGTCAGAAGTACAGGTGACAACCTGGACTTAGATTTGGCATTAGGGACACCTGGGTGGCTCAGTGGTTGAGCATCTGCCTTCGGCTCAGCGTGATTCTGCAGTCCCAGGATTGAGTCCTGCATCGGGCTCCTGCATGGAGCCTGCTTCTCCTTCTGCCTATGTCTCTGTCTCTCTGTGTCTCTCATGAATAAATAAATAAAATTTAAAAAAAGATAAAGGTGGGTGATGGGGAGGGGGTTTGTAGGACTTCCTTAACCTATAGAATCTGATGCTGTCTCTGGGTATATAGTGTCAGAATGGAGTGGAATTGTAGATACCCAACTGGTGTCAGAAAATTACTTGGTATGAGGAAAAACCCCACACATTAGAGTTGGGTGCAGAATCTTTGTTGGTGACCAGAAGTAGGATCAGTGTTAGAATATTAGATACCCTTCATGGTATCTTTGGAAAAGAAAACTTGATTGATGGATGGTTTCTACTTACAATTTATTCTTCTCTTATTTTCAAGGCAGTTAATTGGACTTTACACCATGGCTCACAATCCTAATATGACCCACTTGAAGATTCATCATCCAGTTACTGCCCTTCCTCCCTTGTGGGTAAGGTGTGACAGTTCAGATCCTGAAGGGACCTGTTGGCTGGGAGCTGAACTTGTCACCACAAACAGCATTGCAGGAATTGTTTTATATACAGTCAGTTGTAAAGGTGAGAGCTCACTTCTCAGGCCTCTTACTTTTATGGGGGTATGGCTGTTTATTTGTATTGTTACTATGTTATGGTTTTCACTGAAAACTGATATTGTTAAGAGGGAAGTGCACACAGTGGAACTTGTTAGCCATCAGGAATCTATTCGGATATGTAACTTGTGGCATATAGGAGATATTCCAGGTGCAGATCTCCAGAAATCTGAACAGGAGTTTATAGCTTTGTTAGTTTTATTTGGGGTTCATTTGGTTTATATGTGTGTATTTTTGGAAATTTTCATTGGAGGATAAAAAAAAATGGAATATAATGACAATAGAATTCCAGTGTCATAGTAGATGTTTAATTATATTTAGTAGCATTCTTACCGAACCCTGAAACCAGATTTGTGTGTCCAATGTGCAGTAAACATTGGAGTCACTGGGTTTGAAGCGGAGAAAATTTTATTATCAGAAAGGCAGCCCATCGAGAGGGCAGGGGATTATTCCCAAAACTGCCTTCTTGATGAGGCTAAAGCAAATTTTTTCATAATCATAGGGATTGAGATTGCATACATATTGATGAAAAGGGTGAGGGAAGCTCGTGACCATTCATGAGAAAAGACGGAGCATGCTCACTAAGTAAGCATAGGTAATGTCTATCCCATGGTTGACACTTGGAACAAGGCCTGTTTTAGTCTCTGACACCAGGAGTTTATCTGAGGACAAGGAGAAGGAGCTATGGACATGCTCCACAAGCCCGTGTAAACTGGATGGGGTCTTGGGCTCATTATCTCAGGTAAGGGATGCAGAGCCTTGCTTGTTCATAGGCTAGAGCCATAACAGTTGACGTCGAGTCCAGGCTTCGGCAGAGACAGCTAGTGGATTTGTTTTGGGGTCTGTAAAGACACAATAGCTGAATAGAGAGAAACAGGCCTCTGAAAAACCAGCTTTAAATTTTTTGCTAAGTTTCAGCATTATTAACGCTATAGGGCATGGTTTTAGTATTGACCTTTGTTTCACTTTTCCTTCCTTTATCAACATGTCATCTGGATTTAAAATTTAAGTTCAGCAATTACTAGTGTAAAGTTGTAGTACCCTCAGAATTTGAGGGATTGTCATTTTCTAGCTCTAACAGCATAATTTTGAATTGTACCTTTCAATAATTTTTTCTTTTATGTTTTATAGCTGATAAAAATTACTCTGTAAATCTGGAAGACCTGAAAAGTTCACATAAGAAAAGACATCACTTGTCTATTGTAGGTATTTCTGTCTTCTACTTACATTAGTTTCTTCAGACTGTTATGGACCTGCCTCCCTAGTTTAGTGATTTTTTTCACTCATATGACTAGATAGCTTTTTGGCTTTTTTGTAGTAAAGTGTTTGTGATTATTTTCATATCAGCTAATGACTAAACATAGATACTGCCTTGCCTTTTACCCAGTCTTTGGGATGGAAAAGAATTGTCTTACTTTTCCATTGGGGATAAAAGTGTGGCACTTTTTCTTCTGTGGGGAAAAGAACCAAAGTAGTTTTGATAAAGGGCACCTCTGGCCCTGTGAAAGTGTCGCTAATGGTGGCCGGATGTGCTCTTTTCAGGTAACAACCAGGGGCTTTGCCCAGTATGAGCTCTTTAAGTCCACAGCCTTGGATGACACACTTGCTGCATCACAAACTACAATTACTTTGGATATTTCCTGGAGTCCTGTGGATGAGATTCTTCAAAGCCCTCCGCTGTCTTCAACTGCAACTCTGGTAGGAGCGAACTCTATTTTGTGTTGAGTTAATTCGGTGTGGATTTACTTTTAACTTGCTTATTGCTGGTGCTGCATGCTTCCAGCCCCCGCCCTGCTGGACAGCCCTGAGAGGCCCAGCTTACCCCTGAAGTCTCACCAGGGCAGCCAGTGGAGGTTTGGCCAGGTAACCTGATACTGTCAGTTGCCCAAAGTGGCAATTATGTAACTTAAGAATTTTCTAGTGACTAATAAATTCTCTTGAGTTGAGACCCTAGTGAAATTATCGAAGTGACTTATCTCTGCTCTTCTTAAAAGATTGCAGATATTGGCGACACATCAAGAACCATTATACTATTAAGGTTTTTCACATTTTTACATTTCTAGGAATCTATCTTAAGTTCATTGGAATTGCTAGCAAAAATATATGTACACAGATGTTACATACAGTGGTCATAACTGTGTTTCTGAAATATTTAAAACAGACCTGAATGTTCAATAGGGAAATACTTAATGTAGATTTCCCTGGTGAAATGTTATATATTCTTTAAATATCATAATTTAAAGTGTTTTAATGATAATAAAAACATTTATTGTTATGCAAACAAAAAGAAAATATAAAAAGTTATATATATAATAGGATCTCATTTATGTTTTTGAAAACTGTGTATATAGAAGCCTAGACAAGTGTTAATAGTCGTTCCCTCAGGCTGGTGGAGTTATGGATACTTACTTTCTTAATGCTTTTCTTTTCCTGCAATAGGAATTTATTTACAATGACATTTCCTTTTTTTCCTCTTTTATCCCCCCTACCCCATTTTTTAAGGTTTTAGGAGGTTCCTAAAACTTTGACCTCTGGCTAAGACAGCATACTGTTGGTTTAGATAGCAGGAGTCTCTTGAACATATTTTAGGGGGTGGTTATTTTTGGTATGTGGTGATGCTGAGCTTTTCATTGGGTCTTAAGATGTATTTATTTACATCTTAAGTTCTCCTACTTACCTTTTGGAAATTCAGTGGGAAAGGGCAGGAGAGGGTATGAGGAGAGCAGTTCTACGTAGGTACAATCATGGTAGAGAGAGAGGTTGGAGGCATGAGTTTAGATTACTGTATTGGGATGGACAGGATCTGTGATGTCTCTGGGTATGAGGTTCTTTTTTTGGGGGGCGTGGGCGTGGTATGAGGTTCTAAATGCAGTATTACCAGGGCACCTGGGTGGCTCAGTCATTAAGCATCTGCCTTTGGTTCAGGTCATGATCCCAGGGTCCTGGGATTGAATATTGAATCCCTCATTGGGCTCCCTGCTCTTTGGGGAGCTGGCTTATCCCTCTCCTTCTGCCTGCTGCTACCCTTCCTTGCGCTTGCCCCCTCCTTCCCTCTCTCTCTTTATCTGTAAATAAATAAAATCTTTTAAAAAAAGCAATATTACCCTACTTATTTTAGTTCATTAGGGCTTTATGAAATATATTTTTTAATGTGTGGGCAATTTAAAATACAAGTAACTGTGACCGTTATGCAGAGAAGATGGAATTACCAGTTAAAACTGACTTTGGGAACTTTTTAGAACCTTAAAGTGGAGTCGGGAGAGCCCAGAGGTCCTTTGAATCATCTTCAGAGAGAACTGAAATTTCTCCTTGTGAGTATCCTTCTGGAATTTGTAACTTGCATTAAATTCTATATTTTCATAAAAATGTTTGCTGACATCATTGATGTTTAGTTTTGTGTTCAAATTTGTTCCAACTGTCATGTATTCAGTCGATACTCTTGGCAATTTGGTCAGTATAATTTTACAGTTGTCCTTATAATCACAGGGAGCTTTAGTTAAGAGCTACACTTCTTCCACCTTTTTACCGGAATATTTGGTTTCTAGTCATATTTCATTTCTATTCTTTTTAGGTGGGTCAGCTGCCAATTTATTCCATAGTCATGTATAATCTGCTTCTTCATAACTGGGATATTGATTCATACTAAAGATTAGTGAGCATGTGTTTCAAGACTTTTATGTTTCAGTGAGTTTTACTCTATTCTACAAATTGAATCTCAAGGGGGTGCCTCATTTTAATGCAGTAGAAATTCTAAATGTCTTAGCCTGGCATAGAGAGCCATTTATATCCAGTCACTGCCCTATTTGCTTTTTTTTTTTTTTCAAAGATTTATTTATTTATTCATGATAGACAGAGAGAGAGAGAGAGAGAGAGGCAGAGACACAGGAGGAGGGAGAAGCAGGCTCCATGCCGGAAGCCCAACGTGGGACTCGATCCCGAGACTCCAGGATCGGGCCCTGGGCCAAAGGCAGGCGCTAAACGGCTGAGCCACCCAGGGATCCCCCTATTTGCTTTTTTTTTAAAACAGCTTTATTGAGATATAAATTATATCCCATAAAATTCACTTATTTCAAGTGCACAATTCAGTAGTTTTTAATATACTTGCAGAGTTGTGCAACCGTGGCCATACATAATTTTAGTCCATTTTCATCATCCCAGAAAGGAACCCTGTACCCATTGGCAGTCACCTCCCACCCTCACCAGCAACTGGCAGCCACTGATTAATGTTACTTTTTGTAGTACTTTGCTCCTTTTCATTGGCGAACACCATTCCGTTGTATAGCTATCCCACATTGTGTTGATCCACTCATCAGCTGGTGACGTTTCTGTTGTTTCTACTTTTTGACTATTATGAATAATGTTGCTGTGAACAGTCTTGTAAAAGTTTTGTGGGACATAGGTTTTCACATCTTTTGAATGGAGTTCTGGGTCAGTGTGATAACTCTGTTTAAGCTTTTGAGGAGCTGCCAAACACAATACCAAGCATTTCTAATACTTTTACCTCCTATTATTATTTCTCTGTTCATATAAAACTTGGTATTTTTTTCTCACCTTTCTTTCTTGAAAGCTCTTCTTTTGGGACCCTTCCTTTGGAATTCCATCATACTTCTATCCTCAAGTCTCTGCTCTTCTCTCTCCACACCTTGGCAGAGAGCTTGTCATTCAATGATTTGACTAATGCCTTTATGAGGGAACTCCAGACTCTTGTCTTCTAGCTGATGCCATTTCCCTTCCTTTTCACTTCCACCAGATTATTTCCCGATTGAGTTGACTGTTGTTGCCTCAAACTCAGTATTTCCAAACTGAAACTTGAGATCTCCTCCAGACTAGATCCCCTCAGAACCCACCCACCCCCGGCCCATTTCTGTATGTGGTTCCACCATTCCTTCAATTTCCCAGGGTAGGAACCTTCTATTTTAGTTTAGTAAGAACTATTTCTACCACCACCACTAACTACCACAACTAGAAGCTGCCATCATGTGCTAAGTGTGTGGTGCTAGATGGCACAGTTATTTTGCTGAAGACATCAGCAATTACAGAGTGGAAGACCTGATTCAGATGAATGTCTGTCATTCAAATGCATGCCTGTCTGTCTGACTTGAAAGTCCTTATGTTGTTATAATGTCCCTTATAAATTCACAGAATCTTGGATGTGCACGTGGCCATAATCTCTCCCAAATTCAGTTCCCTGTATAGGGATTAAGATTTTTTCTTTTATTTTTTCCACATCTCCCTCTCTCATTCCCTCTCTCTCTAATAAATTTCTTTTCCCCCTTTTCTGATTGTCTGCCTATCTTAGTTAAAGTCCTTATCACCTGCTTCCTGGACCACTCTAATGGTCATTTGTTTTTCAACAGGGACATAATGAGCATTTTAAGCAGGACCATTCTTCTTGCTTTGGGACCTTGTACACATAGCAGGACGCTTCGCATCCTTGGTCCTACCAAACTTAAATGCTCAACGTGCCCTTGTGCCCCCAATCATTGTGACACCAAAAACTATCTGCACATTTTTCCAAAGACTCCTTGGAGGTGGAAAATGATTATCACCTCTGTTAAAAAAACATTGTACTTTCTCTTTTCCTTAGAATCCATCCTAGATATTTCTTTCTTTTTTCTTTTCTTTTCCTTTCTTTTCTTTTCTCTTCTCTTCTTTTCTTTTCTTTCTTTTCTTTTCATCCTAGGTATTTCTGACACGAATTCTTAACTAATTGATCATGTCATTTTCCTGCCAGAAAATCGACAATGCCTGTTGTCTTTCATTTGAAATAAAAAAATCTTTATAAGTTTATGATCTGTATTTCCGTCTAGCCCCTGTTCCTTCTAATCTCATTTCCCACTGTTCTTTAGGTATTTCTTCCACCATGGCTGGACCTTGCCCCAACCCTCTTCATCTTATTCCATGCCCCTTCCCTGCTCTGCTGCTCATGGTGCCCACATTTGAATTCAGCTGATGTTTCACCTTGTTCCCCTGGCTGTTCCAATCTCCCTTTCCTTTAGTGGAGATATTGTATGTATAAGCCTATACATTTATATTATTTGTATATAAACTTCCATTCAATTTCACATTTTTGTTCCCTGATTTTTACACCTGGTTTGTCAGTCCTTTTTATCCAAAATTACAAGCATCTTCCAAGCAGTCTCATTAGTCTGTAATCCTCAGTAGCACTTATGCACATGGCATCATCATTAGAACACCATATTTGGTATCAGACTGCTAGGTGGATGTCTTTGCACTGTCAGTAACGTGTGACCTTGTGCAAGTTACTTCACCTTTCTTGGCCTTAGTGGAAGGGGGATGATGGTAATATCTGCCTGATAGGGGTTTTGTGAGGATTAAATACCATACTACATATAAAACACTTAGAACTCTTCTTGTCATGTGGTTAAACATTCAAGAAATGTTATAATGACTAATATCACATACATTCTTACTGATTAAATTATTTTTTTTCCCTTAAAAAAATTGTATTTCTTTTTCTTTTTCTTTTTTTTAAATCTCTCTTAGGTTTTGGCTGATGGTTTGAGGACTGGTGTATCTGAATGGCCTGAGCCTCTGGAAGTAAAATCTGCTGTTGAACTTGTGCAAGAATTTCTGAATGGTCTTTGTTTTCCTAACTCATGCTCTGTATACTGGGTTTTTTTTTTTTTCCCCCTTTGTTGAGAATTTATACCTTCTAAATTTAAAAATAAGTTATCTTTTTAGGCTTGGTAAAGTCTAAAAGTTGGGAAGTTTATAAAGCTGTGAGGTCTGTCATGATCAGAAGAACAGATTTGTTCTGTATTACTAACAGTGCAGGTCTAAGTACTTTTAATAATTAATATTGAATTTAAATTTTACATACCACAGCTGTATTTGAGATAATAGGAAAAGAGGGATGGAACAGAAACTTTGAGCACCTACAATGTGCCCAACATTGTGTGTCATAGGCTCTCACTGTATCTCAGTTATCTCCACACCCCTGCTTGGTAGATGTCTATCATAACTTCCATTAGAGAGCTAATAATTTGTTAAAATCCCTGGTTGTACTTCTACTGTCCTTATTTACCTTTTGAAAACAGGACTGGGATGGAAATTATTTATTTATTTTTATTATTAATTAATTAATTTATTTTTATTGGAGTTCAATTTGCCAACATATAGCATAACATCCAGTGCTCATCCCATCAAGTGCCCCCCTCAGTGCCCATCACCCAGTCACCCCCACCCCCCGCCCAGGAAATAATTTAGAAAGCAGAAAAATAGGATATAGAGTTAATAAGCTTTTGCTACTTTCTAGACTTAAATAAGCTGGATGGATTTGGTGATTCTACAAAGAAAGACACAGAGGTAAGCAATTCTTATCAGAACTGTGCCCTGAAATAGCTTTAAAATTTGGTTTTACGGCTATTGTTCATGTCATACCATTTCAGCTGGATCTGGTACAGCCAAGGTAGCATTTTGAAGGTAGTTTTTTGTTGGTCTTTTATGTCAACACTGGTGATTATTTTCCTTAAGAACTAATAAATGCTTTTGAAGAGAACTAATACATATGTATTATTAATTGATCAACTGCAGAGAAGCAAAAATGACTATGTCCATATGCTATAAGATGGTCGTATTATACTAATATACTATAAAATGGTATGATAGTATGCCTTTCCTGGTATCATTAAACTAAATAGGTTGTCATTTGATAAAATAGGAAAATGGAGACAAATGTCATTTAATTATTTTTGCAGTGAAGGAAAGTTCAATGCTTGCTTTGAGGCATCACACTTTTACAACAATTTTAAGGGTCCAGTTCATTTTATATCTCCTCATCAGTGAGCGAGATTGTAAAAAATGTGTTCCCATCTGTGGATCCCCATATTCTTGGAGCAGCATTTGAAAGCTCACTGGCTTTGAACTATTTCTTTTCTTTTTTAATAAACTGAGTATTCTATGATGCTCTTTTTTCAGACAGTGAAGCATGACAGTGCTGCAGTTGACCGTTCCATTGAGTGTCTCTTCACTGTACGGGGGGATCTCGACTTTGCTGAGCAGCTGTGGTTCAAGATGAGTGGTAGTAGGTATCTGTCACGATCGTGAAATAAATGTTTCCTGCCATTGGTTAGGTTTACTTTTAAGTCTTTGAAAATAATATAGGACTAAGTGTACTACTAGTCTTGTGTGGAGGGCTGGTTCGTATCTTCTCAAATTCATTTCTAGTGAGGTATTAGCACATTCTACTCAAGAATTGTACTAAGGCAAGATAATTCCTAGAGTCTATTCTTTTCTCTTGCCTTGAATATAAGACATAGATGGTTTTTATGTTAATATTTATATGAACCAAAACCTACACCTTAGTGGAATTATAACTATTAGGAAAAGAGGGCAGCCCCGGTGGCGCAGCGGTTTGGCGCCGCCTGCAGCCTGGGGTGTGATCCTGGAGACCCGGGATCAAGTCCCACGTCGGGCTCCTTGCATGGAACCTGCTTCTCTCTTTGCCTGTGTCTCTGCCTCTCTCTCTCTCTGTATGTGTCTCTCATGAATAAATAAAATAAAATCTTTTAAAAAAAAAAAAGGAAGAGGAAAAGATAAGTCCTTAATATTGTACTGTATTATTTTGTGACAGTGAGTTTACTCTCTTACTGTAGAGGATGTGTTAAATTTTTTCTTTTTGGCTTGAATTTCTTTCCCCTTCTCCCCACCCAGAAGTACAGGTACTGTCTTCTACTTATTTGTGTATCCTTAATTTTGATGATATATCTGATCTGCAGAAATACCATGAATGTAATGTTGGACTGACTTGTTTTCCAAGGTGTGGTTTCATACCAAGACTTGGTGAAGTGTTTCACACTGATCATCCAGAGTCTGCAACGTGGTGATATACAGCCATGGGTAGGTTTAGTAGTGTTAGTTAGAACACTTTTTAATTGGCATGGCTCTGAAGGTTAAGGCATAGGCCTGGGAACAGATTGCCTAAGTTTGAATCCAGCCCTGCTGCTTTCCTAGCTGTGTAAACGATTCTTTATGTCTCTTTGCTCCAGCTTCCTCATCTATACAGTAGGGGTAGGAAAAGTACCTACCTCATAGTGGTGTTTAGTGATAAATAATTTAATTCATGTAAAGCACCTAGCTCATAATTAAGTGTTCAGTATTTGTGAAATAGTATTGTCACCATTGTTGCTCTGAATGATTATTCTTATATACTACTGATGAGAGTACAAATTGGGATAATCTCTGGAAAGCAATTTTGAGTAATGTATTGAGGTCCTCAAACGTATCATGCATGCCCTTTGAATCATTATTTTTTTCTTAGGATCTACCCTAAGCTTATACACAGGAATACGTATTAAGATTTTCTATATTAGAATAGTCCCCACAGCCTCATTTATAGTAGCAAAAAATTATAAATGACCTAAATTTCCCCTGTTCATGGGTTAATGATATGGCCGCATAATGGCATCTGTAATCGTTGCTGAAAATGATGCTGATGGATGATGTGGAGAAATGCTTACAATCTGCAGTAAAAAGAAAGGACTATACACTATTGCATGAAAAAAGTAAATTTTGGAGAGAAAAACCTGGAAATAAATATCCCAAAATGTTACAGCAGTTGCCTCTAGTGCTAAGGTTACAAGTGAGTTTTTTCAGCTGCATCCTACATTTTTATACTTTATGGATATTTCATAATGAACTTGTGCTTTTACAGTCAAGAAAAAGGTAAGTAAAAAACTAGAAACTAAAAAATTCTTCATTTCATGGGAATTCTTTGAAGTATGGTAGCTGCCAATTCACGACTCCAAAACTTAGAAACCTTCATGGGTCTGCACAAAGATCCAGTGCAAACGAAGGCATGTCAGTGTTGCTCCTCACTGGGCAGTGGCGACTATAGGCATTTTAACCTCAGCCGCAGGGGATTTTCTCATGCAACTTTCTGTGTTTGTAAGATGTTTGCGAGTATATCCCTGCCATGTGCAATGAGTGTGCAGACAACCCAGAAATTGTTTTTATTAAAACAAGGGAAATGCAGAAGCTTATGATGGAGACTAGAGATAATAGACATTAGTCTATTGGACATATTAGTCTAATAGACATAGAAAATACCCAATATTTAGGTATCTTTAGAATGAAGTGTTTAACATTTGGTACATGTGTTAGATCTATGAGTTCACAGTTCTTGATTTGCAGATCTAGTTAGATATTGTAGATCTAGTTAGATATTGTAGCCAAGGAACTCCTTCTGACACATGTGGAAACGACTGTAGAGACCACTGAGGAAGGGAGTTGGCCCACAGTAGCAGATGTTCTGTGCAGAGGAAGATACTCAGTATCTGAGTATACTCAGTTGGGAAAGATGCCCCAGTAGTCCTTAATCAGCTAGGAGAAAAGAGGTCCTGGTTACAAAGCTTCAGAGGATCAACTCTTGTCTTCTTTTTTGGTGGAATTGTATCTGGGGGATGATAAATTGAAACTCTTCATAGTTGCCTTGGCCTAAAGCAAATGCTATAGGAATGACACTTCAGGAACTGCCATGTTTGTAACTTACACATAAGTTCAAACTTTTTATTTTTATTCAAATAATTGTTGGTATTAGGAGACTAAATATGCAAGCTTATAATTTTTAGTTCATAGCTAATATAGTTTGCTTCTGTTTTGTTTATTGGATTTGTTTATATTTTCATTTATGGCTTTATATATATATTTCTAGCTCCACAGTGGAAGTAACAGTTTATTAAGTAAGCTTATTCATCAGTCTTATCATGGAACCATGGACACAGTTACTCTCAGTGGGACTATTCCAGTTAAGATGCTTTTGGAAATTGGTCTGGACAAACTAAAGAAAGATTTTATCAGTTTCTTCATAGGTGAGTTCCTTTCTCAGCTCAAAAAATTAAAAAGTACTTCACAGTCGTCAGCCATAGATATTCACAGGCTTTTTCTTCCTACTTGGCCCTAGTCATTTATAGCGCTGACTTTGCCTACGAATCACTGTGAGACCAGCGCTTCTGTACTCTGGCACTCAATTTCCTTCTTGATAAAGATATTTGATTAAATATGACTCTAGTTTTTGTTTGCTTGTGTTTTGAGTTCAAACATTTTGAGATCTACGAGGTTAGTGTAGTAAATAAAAAAACTTCTTTGTGGGATACTGTCTTACCACCCAACACTTGGTTGTTTTTATTAGAGGCAAGCTGTGATCATTTTAGAATAGTATTAATATGTATTTGTGGTGTAACATGCCAGAAAACTTGGCCATTTCTGAGTAACTATTTAGCTTGAGCATCTTTTTTGTATATGAACTCTGAAAAATTTTACTTAGGTTCCTTAACAAGTAATTGACAATACCTAATAAAGCTTATTTGCATTTATGTGTTTTTTCTTACTAGGTCAGGAACTTGCATCTTTAAATCATTTGGTGAGTTGGTTTTTTATTCTAAAGTTAGTGGGTTTTTTGTTTTTCTTAATTCATTCTACCTGCAGATACTAAATACTGATTCCATGCTAGCCTCTCTCCTAGGACCTAGGGAACAGATAGATAAGTAGACAAACCAATAAATAACCAGATAAAGTACTTTTTATTTTTATGAATCCCCCCCCCCAGTCATTTCATTTGCCTATTTTTATTTTAATATGATTTGACTCCAAACTTTTGACACAATAGTCCTTATACTTGGAGGCTCCTTGAAGGCTTATTGAATTGCTAATTCCTGGGCCTCAGAGACTCCATAGACCTGCAGCTCAAGATTATGTGTTTTAAAACAAATCATCTACTTCAAACGATTCTGATGCTTTTCTCTTACTGTATTTGTTTTCTGTTACTGCATAACAAATTACAGTAGTCCCCACCTATCTGTGGGGAATACCATGGGCAATACTATGGGCCATACTGAATCCTATATATACTGTGTCTTTTTCTATACACACCTATCCTAAAGTTCGGGCATAGAGATTAACAGCAATTACTAAAAATAGAAAAATTATAATATACTGTAATAAAAGTTATGTGGATGTGGTCTCTGTCATTCTCACAATATCTTACTGTACTCATCCTTATTGTGATGTTGGAACATGATAAAATGCTGATGAGATTGAGGGAGGTAAGTGATGCGGGCACTGTGACCTAGCATTAGGCTACTATTGACCTTTCAGAAGGACTGAAACCATGGAAAGTGGAACCTTGGATAAGGTGGGGGGCGCTTCTGTACTGCAAACAGAAGCTTAAATGAACACAGATTTATTACATCCCAGTTTCCCTGGGTTGGGCATTGGGCACATTTTAGCTGGGTCCTCTGCTTTAGGGTTTCACAAGGCTAAATCAAGGTGTCAGCTTGACTAGGGAAAGATAGTCTAAGTTCCCTCATTTGTTGTTGGCAGAATTCATTTCCTTGTAGCCTGATAACCAATGTGCCCATTTTCTTGCTAGCTATTGGTCCAGAGCCAGTCTCAGGTCTTAGGGTTTGCTTGTGGGTCCTTGCCATGTGGCATTCTCTCCAACGTGTCAGGCAGTTTGTTTCTTCAGAGCCAACAGGAGAGCATCTCTAATACTTCACTTTCTCTTAAAAGGCTCACCTGATTAGGTAGGTTGTAGTGATGACCAGGTGATAATCTCCCTTTTGATTAATTCAGAGCCGTCAATTAGTAACCTTATCATGGAAGTAACAGCCCATCGTATTCACAAGTTCTGACCTCAGTGAAGGGGAAGGGATTATATGGGATGTGTAGTTTAGGCAGTGGGAATTTGGGGGCCATCACAGAATCCCACCTACCATATTTACCATGGAGGATTTCCTTAGGATGTGTTCTCAGAAATAGTATTAGGTCTGAGCATTTTTTGATGCTTGACATACATTACCAAGTTTTATTTTTTTAAAGGGTTGTACCAATCTACCAATAATTGATGTGAATGGAAGCTTATCAATACACTTGATTGATTTCTTTGTACTTGTTAACTTACTTTTAGAGGTTGACACTTCTGTCAACCTGGCAAGGGTATTGAAGTTAAGAGTTATCTTGTGGATTTGCCAGTCATTCCATCTGGAGAGCTTGGTGCGTGGTATTAGTTATCCAGTCAGGCCTCCTTGGTAGGGCAGTTCTCGGATTTGTTTTGACCAGAGAATGTAATGGTTTGCTGAGAACATTCTCAGTGACAACTTTGCTCATGATTTAATCTGAAGAATAGCATTGAAGAGTGATAAACTCTATCTGGCTGCCTCAATTTTTTTTTTTTCCTATTAATCAGGCCTAGTTGAGGTTTAGCAAGCATAGCAATCTTTCTGAAGATGGTTCTTGTTCTTTAACTCCCTATTTTGCTTGTACTGTTTTTTCATTCCAGGAATATTTCATTACTCCATCAGTAGATATACAAGAACAGGTGTATCGTGTTCAAAAACTCCACCATATTCTAGAAATATTAGTCAGTTGCATGCTTTTCATTAAACCCCAACATGAGCTCCTCTTTGCTTTAACACAGTAAGTATTGCTCTCTTGTTCCCTTCACATAAACATGTATTCTCTTGTGAAACAGCTGGAGCCAAAATATGTGCAGTTTTTATTACCAGTTAGACTAGAATCGGTACAGCCTGTCTTCACAGTAGCAGAATGCTTCTCAGTCCCTGTTGGAGGAAGGGAAAGACTTTGGATTTAGAAGGACTCCGGTTCAACCCTTGGCTCTAGAACTTTCCGACTTCCTGAGGAAGTTTCTTTTCGCTTCCTCTTGTTTTCTCATCTAGAAACAGGAACTAGTAACCTCATGTGTTTGTTGTCCGGGTTAATGATGTTCATGTGAATGAAGTACCTGACACCTAGTAGGTAGGTGTCATGACTCTTCTCCTTTCTTTCCTTATACACTGGGGCCAAACTAATGATTGCTAGATCTCCATGTAGTAGTTGCATGGAACCAAATATTATTAGATTTCTATTTTAGAGATTCTGCTGGTAACTTTGCCTATAAACAGTTTGCAATGATCCTCTTAAGTGGGTTGCTGGTGTCTTCCGTGTATTTGAAGCCTTAAATTGGAAATGAGTGAATTTACAATCTGGTGGAAGGGCTGACTTTTTTCCCTGTAGAAGGAAATGTACTGTGGCCTTTCCTGAAATCAGAATTTATCTCAATTGTAAAGGGAAAAATTAGAAATTGTTGACAGAATCTAAAAGATTTATTTTCATTAGAGATGAATACTGTATGGGATCCCTGGGTGGTGCAGCGGTTTGGCGCCTGCCTTTGGCCCAGGGCGCGATCCTGGAGACCCGGGATCGAATCCCACGTCAGGCTCCCAGTGCATGGAGCCTGCTTCTCCCTCTGCCTGTGTCTCTGCCCCCCCCCCCTCTCTCTCTCTTTCTCTCTCTCTCTGTGACTATCATAAATAAATAAAAATTTATTAAAAAAAAAAAGAGAGATGAATACTGTAAATGAGTTAACTCTAATTCCCCAGAGCCTGAAAACCATGGAGGCTAAATCTTTGTCTCTCTTTTGCTTCTTTTTGGTTTTCTTTTATTGATACCTCTTTTTCCCCACTCATTCCTTTACTTTGGCTCAACTTAATTATATTTTATGAGAAATATGTCTTCTATTGATTTTTAAAAATTGGGGGAAAAAAAGTTGAATGAGATTTCCTTTCAAAGTCAAAAACAACCTAACTTTTGTGTGGGAGGGGGCATTGCTTTTTGTTCATTTACTTTCGTGTCCCTGAAATTATTTTGTTGTTTTGGTTGGTGGTACTGAATGGAATGTTTGGCTTATGAGCTTTAGATTATCAGAAAGCCTTTATCTCCAAGAGACTTTTTTCCTAAAAGAGGTCCTTTTTTTGTTGTTGGTTTTTGTTTGTTTTAGATCCTGCATAAAATATTATAGACAAAATCCTCTTGATGAGCAACACGTTTTTCAGCTGCCAGTTAGACCAACTGCTGTAAAAAGCTTGTATCAAAGGTCAGCAATTTAATAATTATGTCTTAAGCCTGGCTATAATTCCTGGGTAATTTCTGTGTCCTTTCCCTGGGGATTTCATGACCAAGAGTTGTTCCACCTCTGAAACCTTAATCATCTCTATCCCACTCTTTGACTATCATCTGATAGTTCACCCTCTTTCTTCTCCCAGAACTTTCTTGTGTCTTTTCTCTTTCTGCCAGTGGGCCTTTAGTCTTTCATTTTTTCTCAATCTAATTCTTTCACAGTATAGGGCCGAAAATATAGCCAGAAGGGAAATGACAGATTGGAAAGGAAGTGATCAGGGTAATAATGACAAAGTCAAGGCTATGGCTGTGGGAGCAAGAGAAGCCTTGCGATTGGGGAGGTATGGGACTGTGAGGCTTAGGGCACAAATTGGCCATCCACATGGACTTTGATATTGCCTCAAATGATGGTCTCCCCAGCTCTCCCCTCTGCATGCAGTGTACTTGAAATTTCCTACTGAAGCTATTATGTTTATACCCTCCCTCAGTTTGGTTCCCTCCTGGCCAAACCCTGTCATTCCTTGAAACTGCTCTGGCAGAGGTCTCCAGTGACTTCCTAATTGCCAAATCCATGGGACAACTTTCTAGTAAAAGAGTGTGTTTTAGCCCCTTGTGTAATTAGCTGGCCCACCAATTCATTCTCCTTACAAGTAAGTACTCACAAGGCTGTTAGGCATTTAACATTATTCCTTTCTGGGACCTATCCCCTTGCTTCATTTCTATGACATAGCTTGTGTCTTAATTTTAATTCCATCTCTCTTGTCCACCTTCAAGACTGCCTGCTTCTCGTATGAGTTTTCACCAGAACTCCACTGTTGCCTTTTTTTCTTCTTACTTTCTGTCTTTCCTGGCTGATTGTATTCATACTCAAGGCCTTGCTTCCTCTGGGCCAATGATGATCACAACTCGCATCTCTAGCTTCTCTGGAGCTTTGGGCCGTGTTTCTGAATGCCTGTTAGATGTGAGTCCCCGACTTCAATGTCTGCTAGGTAGTTCTGACTCAAAACCCAAAATTTAGGATTGTGTCCTGTCCGTCTCTTCTTCCTCTATGCCTCTCACATAGGACTTCACTAATGAGTATAGAAGGAAGGAAATAACTGGGACTTTTTTCTTCCTTTGATGTTTTCCCTTCCTTAGTGAGAAGCCACAGAAATGGAAAGTGGAAATAAGTGGTGGTCAGAAGAAGGTGAAAACAGTTTGGCAACTGAGTGACAGCGCACCTGTAGACCATCTGAGTTTCCACAAACCTGGTAAAGATGGTTTGTCATCTAGTTAAATTATTCCAGTAGAAGAGAAACTGAATCTTTACTGGTACATTGTGTTAGCTCTCATACTCTGTTTTAAATAATTTTCCTGAACTCTAAGTGTAAAACATATTCTGGAGGGAAAAAATCCCTGGAAGAGTACTTTTTCTCATTATCCTGGATAGAGGAACCTTTTATCAAAAGAGGTCAAGCAATGGAATACAGGGAGTCAAAATAGATTTTAAGGTTGAAATGCCAGCTCATTCTTTTGTGTACTACTCTCAGTGATGATATTTCTGCCCTAATGTCTGCTCTGAGGGGCTTGAAGAAGGTTGATATTTCTAATATTCTATCAAAGATGGTCCATTTCAGTCAGAGAATGTGTGTGAGCCCCTGGTGTAATAAGGTGGCTCCAAGTATTTCTCCTTCAGCAAGCACCTGTAAAACTGTCATTGTCATCTGTGAGGATTGTAGTGTGCTGTCCTCTCTTTGTATAGATCTTAAATGGCTGCATTTCAGATAATGTGAGGACTATCCAAAATCAAATCTGACAGTTTTAAGACAGAATCTGAAAAGATTTCAAAAGCCTATAGTCCACCACTGCTGGTTGTTGAACTATAGAACTAGACAAATAGTTCTCTTGTAGAGATGATACCTTGCAAAATTATTTCCAGAGAATGTTTGTTCTCTCTTCGAAATATTTTTTGATTCAAGCATAATGAAAACTTCTCTCAACCACAATGGAAACTTCTCTGTTCATATGGCTGAATGATAAAAGTCCTAAAGAAACTGAATAATTAAAAAAAAAAAAAAGCTGAATAATTTTCCTGAGAACCATCAGTGAAGATTATGCTGTCTTTTCTAAGTGTGATATGAAACATGGAAGGTATAGAGCTTGAAAGTCAACCATATAAAATTAGAAAAATGTCTGCATGTCAAAAAATACCAGGCGCGAAACAAATGATAAACTAGGAAAATTAATTTTACAGCTCATGTTCAGAAAAGGGGCTACATTGCCTGGTATATAAAGAAGTTTCAAATGAGTAAGAAAAATACGTTAAGAATGCAATAGAAAAATGGGCAAGTAACACGAAAATTTTACCAAAAAGGAGATTCAGATGTCATCTTCAGAATAAAAGGTGCTCAGCCCCACCTATGGTAAGAGAAATGCAAACTTACATTCCAGAGATATTCTCTTTCAACGGTCAGATTAGCAAAGATCAAAAAGTTTGGTGTCACAGTACTGGCAAGAATGTGAACAAGTAGCCTCACACATTGCTGGTCGACGTGTTAGGATGTATAGCTTCTGTGGAGAGCAATACCCACCAAAATTTTAAAATACGTTTTGCAGGCCCGTAGTTTTATTAGTAGGGATTTATTCCATGCATAAAACCCAACATGTACAAAAAGACCTATGAACAAATGTGATATTGTTTACAGTAGCAAAAGCCTGGAAAAAATATGGAGAGTGAGGCATAAGAAAAGATCTGGAAGGATACAATGAAATTTTAACTTGGAGGTATGGCATGCAGTGGGGGGAGGGCTTGTTCTCAGCTTTGAGTGAACATTAAAATCATTTAGGGAGCTTTTAAAGTCTTAATACCAAGACCAAGCAAATCAGTCTCTGGAGCTAGCGCCTAGACATCTGTGATTTTTGAGGTTCTCCAAGTGATTCCACTGTGCAACTAGTTTGAGAACCACTAATTTAAGCATTTTGTTTTCTCTGCATAAGTTGTTTCAGGTTTGTTTGTTTTTAAAAAGACCTATATTTTATGATTTAAAAAAGTTTTAAAGCTTTGAGCATATGTGATATATTTTTGGAAAATGCCATTTTTAAAGTAAGTTTTATTATAACATAAAGATCAAACCTGTTCTTTGAGGAAATTCATGCAAGATTAAACACCTTTTTTTTCAATGCTGCTGAATAAGTGAAATAGATTAAATGTACCATCTAGACTCTTTGATGCAGATTACTTCAAAAAAGAGTGAGTTGCTCTGAATGTTTAGAGTTAAAACAATTTATTGATGCATTGTTTCAATGACTTGTGAAAATAGGGAATTCTTTTTTTTTTAATAGGAATTCTTATGAAATTGTATATTTATGTGCTTGGAAAAGCGCTCATACTGCATTTTAGCTAGAACTTTATAACCTCTTCTACCCATTTTACGTTCTTGATGTGTTTATCTAGAAATTATTCAGTCACTTCCAGCCTAAAGTAAGACCGACTGGTGAAGGAGGCCCTCGTTTGTAAGCCTCATGGGCTATTCAAACAAAGGCCTGATTGTAAATATTAAAGCTCAGTCATGATTTAATTTGCCAAAGATTATATGCATTTCAGAGGTTTAACTTTCTGCTTCATTGGACTGAGCACTTAGGTCAACTGTTGCTTTTCAAGATATCTAATGTGTTACTGTTGAGTAAAACATTGAGATTAAAAGCAGGAACACTTGAGAAGAAATGTCAGGAAAGAGAATAATGATTTCGAGCGAATGAGGGAGAACAACAGTGTCTGAGGAAGTGGTACTTGCCCAGCAGGCACTTCGCAAATGATTGTTGATAATGGTGAGAATGTGGAAACCAAAATATTGACCCCACAAGACTGGAAACATAATCTCATTTAAATGTTAATTGTACCAACTTTTTTTTTAAATACAACAGTCTTCAGGAGAGGAAAAAAATGCTTATGTGTCTGGCCGTAAGACTAGAAATCTCAAGAAGAAATTGTTTTCTGAAACATGTTAAGATTGGAAAAAGAGTTTAACTATAATGGATGAGGCATAAAGATAAAGCAGTAGACTTCCAAAATAAGAATATAGTATTTCTAAAAATCTGCTTTTTATTTTCTTTAATCAATGTTTTCGGTGCATCAGAGGGTTTACTATTTAAAGGAATTGTCCCTGCTGGCTTTTCTTATAAATTCAAAGTAGAAGACATCTTATTTAGATTATCCCTGGATTATTATGAAATTCAGCAATATATAGTAGTATTTAGTAGACCAGCAGGCTGGTAAGCAATTATGATCTCTGTCTGGTTACAGATGTTTCTGAATTAACATTGAATGGTAGCCTAGAAGAAAGGATCTTCTTTACTAACCTGGTTACCTGCAGCCAGGTGCATTTCAAGTGAAGTGTGCTGATGGAGTCCTTTGTAAGGTAGTATGTTCGCTTTGTATTCCCTCCAAATACTTTGTAATGTATTATGTATGTTTCAGTTTTTTCTACAACAGATATGTTGATTTAATACATTTGGAATATGAATTATTTTTCAGTAATCAGGCAAGAGGTTTACCAGATGTTATGGAGTAATGCAAGTCTTTAATTTCCTTTCTACCTTCTGTAGTCCACTTAATAGGTCAGATTAGTCCTAAAACCAGAAAAGCAAAAACATTTCATTAAAATGTCTTTGCATTTTAAATCTGTATATGTGGTAGAGAGTTTGATTTCAAAAATATTGACGGGAGAGAAAAATCCTAAATGAGTGTCAATTTGACATTGAAAGCAAAGAAAGTTCTGTTAAAAACTATTTTACCGGGGCAGCCCCCGTGGCGCAGCAGTTTAGTGCCACCTGCAGCTAGGGTGTGATCCTGGAGACCAGGGATCGAGTCCCATGTCGGGCTCCCTGCATGGAGCCTGCTTTTCCCTCTGTGTCTTTGCCTCTCTCTCTCAGTGTGTCTCTATGAATAAATAAATAAAATCTTAAAAACAAAACAAAACAAAACTATTTTACCGGGCAGTCTGGGTGGCTCAGCAGTTTAGCGCCGCCTTCAGTCCAGGTTGTGATCCTGGAGACCCGGGATCAAGTCCCATGTCGGGCTTCCTGCATGAAGCCTTCTTTTCCCTCTCTCTGCCTGTGTCTCTGCCTCTCTTTCTTTGTGTGTGTGTCTCATGAATGAATAAATAAAATCTTAAAAAAAAAACAAAACTATTTTACCCCAGCACCCCAATATTTTATAGCAACATTATCAACAAGAGCCAAACTATGGAAAGAGCCCAAATGTCCATCAACTGATGAGTGAATAAAGAAGATGTGGTATCTGTACACAATGGAATATTACTCAGCCATCAAAAAGAATGAAGTTTTGCCATTTGCAATTATGTGGATGGAGCTAGAGTATATTATGCTAAGTGAAATAAGGCAGAGAAAGACAAATACCATGTGATTTCACTCCTATGTGGAATTTGAGAAACAAAACAGATGAACATATGGGAGGGGGGGAAAAGAGAGAAGCAAACTGTAAGAGACTCTTAATGTTGGAGAACAAACTGAGGGTTGATGGGAGATGGGCGGGGGCTAGGTTAGATGGTTGGTGGGTATTAAAGAGGGCACTTATGTTGAGCACAGGGTGTTATATGTACGTGATAAATCACTGAATTGTACTGAAACCAATATTGTAACCAATATTGTACTGTATATTAATTAACTAGAATTTAAATAAAAATTAAAGAACAAAACAGTTTTACACTAGCCTAATTGTAGCACTAAGCCGCAGATGTAAATTACTTTTTTAAAATGTTTGAGATGGTATTAACCAAGAGAATTAATGTAATAGCATTATTTACTGTTTTGGTGTTTTAGAACCAATTGAATCAGGTAATGAATAAAATGCTTCATATCATTCTTTTTTTAAAAAAATATTTATTGGGATCCCTGGGTGGCGCAGCGGTTTGGCGCCTGCCTTTGGCCCAGGGCGCAATCCTGGAGACCCGGGATCGAATCCCACGTCGGGCTCCCGGTGCATGGAGCCTGCTTCTCCCTCTGCCTGTGTCTCTGCCTCTCCCTCTCTCTCTGTGACTATCATAAATAAATAAAAAAATTTAAAAAAATTTAAAAAAAATTAAAAAAAATATTTATTAATGAGAGGCGCAGAGAGAGAAAGAGAGAGAGGCAGAGACACAGGCAGAGGGAGAAGCAGGCTCCATGCAGGAAGCCCGACGTGGGACTGGATCCTGAGTCTCCAGGATCACACCCTGGGCTGAAAGCAGCATTAAACTGCTGAGCCACCAGGGCTGTCCATTTCATATCATTCTTATGCCATGTTTTGTCCCCAGATAAATAGATGTTACTTAATTTTAGCATTTTAGTGTAATTGGAGAATAAAATAGACTTTTATTTTAAAAACTCTGAATATCTTGTTACAGAGAAAATATTAAATACGTATTTCTTTGAAGTATTTCATAGAAGTTGAGTTTAGTGCAAGAAAGTTTATTTCAGAAAAGGATATGTGCTCACTTACTTGGTACTCACCCAATGCATTTCCCTAGTTGCCTGATAGATTGTGGAGACGTTTGACTGTGACCATTGTTTATAGGACAGTGCTAAGCTGACAGTTATTTCCACATTATAGTGATGTTTCTGGATAGATTTTTATTTTTATTTATTTGCTTAAAGATTTATTTATGCATTTGAGAGAGAGAGAGAGTGCACGAGTAGGGGAAGGAGCATAGAGAGAAGGAGACAAGCAGACTCCACGCTGAGTGGGGAGCCTGTTTCAGGGCTTGATCCCAGGACCCTGAGATCATGACCCAAGCCGAAATCAAGAGTGTGATGCCTGACTGACTGAGCCACCCAGGTGTGCCCCTGGATAGATTTTTAGAAGGAGAAAAAATGAAGCATCAAAACAGTTTGTGCATCATGATTCCTTTTTTGCAAAGTAAAAACAGATGCATAATAGCAAAATATTAACATTGACTTTGACAGGTGATTTTTATTTCATTTATGCTTATTTTTATTTTCTAGTTTTTAAATCCCAGCACAAGACCCAAAAATATATATATATTTTTTTTTAACCACAGAGCCTGAAAACAGAAATGTATATAAACCTTCAAAGCAGAGAAAGGAGGAAGATCCTGAAGATCCTTGATGAAAGATTAATCTATAAAACCTGTAACCCTGTCTCAGCTCTGGCTCCGTAGGAGGAGCATCAGGAGAACTGCAGAGATGAGTACACAGAGGGTGCAGACTGTAGGTACCACGATCTCTGTCACCATCTGCATGTGACTTAGCAGAGGCTCTGAAATGGCAGAGAAAACATCACAAATGACAATGTCATCATTTCAACGAATAATAGCTTCATCCTGAAAGATGCAATTGTATTGGGAAAAACTTGGAAAATGTATCATCAAGCTTTGTAATTATTTTCACTTGCTCCAAAAGAGAACATGGTGAATAAATGTTATAAAAAAATTATGTGAGGGTTTTGTAAAATATTTCACAAAATATTTCACAAAATATAAGATAAATAATGCCTACATTTGGTTCTTCCATAGGTATTGGAATAAAATCTAAGTGTTATACTTACTATAAATTAATGTGAGAAAATTAACAGACATGTTCCACAGTTTCTGTGTTTTCACTGGGTAGGGGGCGGTGGGGGGGCATTGTGAAAGAAAAATCCTTGAGAAACATCTCCAACCTTTCAAAGATGTTATTGTGTATCTTAAGAGGTATAGAAGTTTCCATATTGAAAGTTCATGGAACAATTCTTGCATAGCTAAGTAATCCTGAAGAGTTGAACAATAAGCATGTTCCATGTACTTGATTATAGTAGTGGACATTTATGTAATTCCTGCTTTTAGGTCTTGTGCCTGGCACCTTGGCTACCATAATAAATAAGGCCTGAAGCCCTGCTCCTACAGAATTCAGTAAATCTATATCTGTGTCTAGGTGATAAAATACAAGTTTATTTTGGTTTAAAGGAATATGCATCCTTAATATCATCTGGTTATTTAGATGGGAGCAGGGCACAGTAGTAGTGTATTGGCCTATAAAAAGAGCTGAATTAGAAAAAGAAAAAATAAAAAAAAAAGAAAAAGAAAAAATAACTGGTAGGATTTGTTTCATCTAGCACTTTCCATCTCTCATACCACATTAAAGATGGGTTTGTTAAAACAGGAAGTATATTTCTCTGATTCCCCTTAGAGAAAGAATTGAAGGAAACAAAATGTGCTGGCATTCATTGATGTGTAGATGCATCTTTGTTATACATCTCAGAGCCTTTTAGATCCTATTGCACAAGAAACCATGCCTTCCATGAGGTCAGGGACCTTATTTTATTGCTATATACCCCAGGGCTTACAACAACCCCTGCTAATAGTGAGTGCTTAATAATTACTTGCTGAATGAGTGAGTATAATATCTGGAGTATCCTTCGCCTTTCCTTTATTGGAATATGCTTACATTTTCCCCTCCTTCCACAAAGCCCACCATAACAACAAATAGGTTTATAAATTGACAGATGACTCACAAAGAATAAAACTAGGGTGAATAAAATATTTCTTTTGTGGTAGATTTTTAAAATATTATTTGAAATGGTTATAAAACAAATTTAACATTGTTTCAAAGTGAAGGAAAAAATCATTTTTTTAAATTGTATGCTTTGGAATGATTGACTTCAGATAGATCCACATTTTGAGGTTTTGGTAACATCATTATATGTATAATTATGTGCCTTAATTGTTGAAGGGAAAAATTAAAAATATACTTACCTGCAGCAAGCATCTGGTTGTTGATAGAGCAAGTTTCCAAGGCTTTGAGATACCAACT
This sequence comes from Nyctereutes procyonoides, assembly GCF_905146905.1. Classification (NCBI taxonomy): domain Eukaryota; kingdom Metazoa; phylum Chordata; class Mammalia; order Carnivora; family Canidae; genus Nyctereutes; species Nyctereutes procyonoides. Next base: position 9,693,927 of record NW_026575040.1, on the reverse strand, counting down.
TTCCACCTAATAAAAACCAACTAGATAAATAATGTCATATAGACTAATTTTTTGCTATTCGAAATCATTTTTGAAATAATGTGGGATTAAAAGAATTTAAATCTGCCTGGAGTTTAAATTAGTTAATATTTACTGTATTGCCTTTGTGCATCATTGTGAGGGATTAAAGAAAAAAAACCCTACAAAACCAGTCTTTATTTTTTTTTTAATTTTTATTTATTTATGATAGGCACACAGTGAGAGAGAGAGAGGCAGAGACATAGGCAGAGGGAGAAGCAGGCTCCATGCACCGGGAGCCAGACGTGGGATTCGATCCTGGATCCCGGGTCTCCAGGATCGCGCCCTGGGCCAAAGGCAGGCGCCAAACCACTGCGCCACCCAGGGATTCCCCCCACCCCAGTCTTTATTTTTGAGGACCTTACAATCTAGCACTTTCCTAGAAATGCCAAACTGGTGAATGCTTATGAGTCACTGTTTGTTTATTGTGGCACTTGGCTCATCCTAAAAGAATGTTGGTAAACAAGAGATTTAGGGACACCTGGGTGGCTCAGCAGTTGAGCATCTGCCCTTGGCTCAGGGATCAAGTCCCACATCAGCCTCCCTGCCAGGAAGCTACTTCTCCCTCTCTCTGTGTCTCTCATGAATAAATAAATCTTTAAAAAAAGGTAAGATTTATTTTTAGAAATTATCTTTATTGAGACATTCTAAATTATGATTTTTATTCCCTATCAATAGCAACATAGAGAACTGATAGAAAAATTTATAGGTGATTGAAAACATTTGGTATGTTTTAAAGGATTATTAATAGTAGGTTTGATTATTCTTAATCTCATTTTGGAACTAGTGGGAAAAGAAGTGAAAGTTATGGTCATTATACATTTAGATTACTTAACTGTTTTGATATAAGTTGAAGAGTAAGTAGGCAGTATTTGCATTAAGATGTAACATTTATTTTTTAAAGATTTTATTTATTTATTCATCAGAGACACAGAGACACAGGGACCAAAGGCAGGCGCTAAACCACTGTGCCACCCAGGGATCCCCAAATGTAACATTTAGAATAACATTTAACTAGAAGTCTCTACTGACTACCATAACCTAAAACAAATAGGACTTGTGTATAACTCTAGTTTATCCTTCATGCTCTGCAAGTTAGGATTGAATTTTAAGTTAGGACTGACTTCTAAGGCATATTTGTCTCATTCTAAGCAAATGAGCAAAGAGGTGGCACAAGTTAGGAGATAGTCAAAGGCCCATGTTCCCACAAAGCCCTGTCCTCCATGGAGGAGAGAGGAGAGACGCTCACCACACTGCACACCCCCAGTTGCTAAGCTCTTCTAAAATCTGGAGCAAGTGAGGGGCTCATGGCTGGCTCAACTCCGGAGAACACATGACTCCTGATCTTGGGGTCATGAGTTCAAGCCCCATCTTAGGTGTAGAGATTTTTTTTAAAAATCTAGAACAAATAACATCAATAATTAGTCCTACCTCTCTTGGATTGGGAAATCCATTGGCAGTGATAATCTTCTGGTAATATTGAACTGATGCCTTTGGGTAGCGCGGCTTATTTCGGTTGTTAAATTCAACATAGTAGAATCCGTATCTATCAGAGTATCCTTTCTCCCATTCAAACTTATCCAACAAAGACCAGGAAGTATACCCTTTTATATTAGCACCATCTTTTATAGCTGCAAAGACATGTTCCATTTTTAATTTCATTTACTTGGAAAAAATAACATTGTGAAGGTAATTTTAAATGTGTTCATTTATGAGATTCAGAAACAAGCTTCAGTCAATGAAGGCTATTAACCAAAATACGTGAAGACAATCTTGGTTAGTATCTCACCTTTTAGCATTTCATTTATGTAGCCCTTAAGGTATTGAATTCTCCACTCATCACATAATTGCGTACAGTGTAATTTTTGAGACGCGCCGTTTTCTGTCACATAGATGGGAGGATTGCCATATTGAGTCTGAAAGTGAGTCATAGTAAGGAATAGCTTAAAAATTCCAACCTACAGGTGGGTTTCTGAATCTGAGGCACATAGAGTAACAGCATACTCAAGCCCGCCATATTCTAATAAAATGTATTTAGCATTTAGTAGGTGCCAGTTCACACATTTATTTGGAGGTGAATGTAGACAGGAGCAAATTCATATGAAAGACTTTTTCTCAGTTAATCCACATCATTGTAGAAAAAATGTACCTCATTCAGGTCTTGTTCTTTCCCACATAGTTCAAGTGAGAAGGGCGGCCAAATAACTAACGCGGGATGAGACTAGCTACAGCTCTATGTTCAGGTAGTTTCTCATTTAGGCATTAGTCTGTAAAGCCTTTATCTAGTAGCCTTTGATGTATAGAGGTAACGGAGTTTCACTTCCAGATGTACTCCCCTGACTAACTGAAATTAAAATAAAAACTTAAAAAAATGTAGGTACCTGAGCCTAAGCTATAAGACATGAATTCAAAAGTGTTCAGTAGGGGACTGCGAGTGGCTCAGTTGATTGGGCATCCAACTCTTGATTCCAGCTCAGGTATTGATCTCTGGGTCCTGAGATCGAACCTCATGTAGGCTCAGCAGGGAGTCTGCTTGTCCCTCTCCTGCGCTACCAACCCCACACATGCTTGCGTGCACGCACTCTCTCAAATCTTTAAAGAAAAAAATGTTCGTTGAATAGCTTAATGTGATAATCACCTGAGCAAAGTGGAGGAGCCTCCTAAATCCCCATGGCACAGAATATAGCCATTTAGACCCCAGATCAGGCCAGTTTGGGTCAACCAGTTCTACTAAATCACGATCATTCTGATAGCTGGGCCCCTGGCGGGAGGGGTAGTTCCTTTCGGTGATGTACCGAGTAGTAAAATGACCTAATCCCAAGAAATCAGATGTGCCTTTAATGTAGCTCTTTTCCTGGAGTGAGAACACTGGTAACCTTGACATATCCAGGCCTTGCTCCACACTCTTTTTCCCTATTGAGAGATAGAAATAGGATTTAACAAAGTTTGATTTTCTCACAATCCGTTTGCTGTTGTGTACCATGATAATACTAGCATATTGACCTAAAAACTGTTACCCAGATTCTAGGTTTTGGGATTCATTTGTATGGAAAATGTAACCTTAGACTTTTAAGCTGGAATTTTGACATTTGAATGCTATCCAAAATTTTAAAATTTTATATTGCTTAGAAGTTATATTTTCATAGATTACTCAGTAAATGACAACTTGTAGGTGTATTGAAAAAAGGGGTTGGATTCCTATATTATTTCTTATGCAAAAGTTGGTACTTTTGGTTTTCTCTGGGAAGAGAAGTGGAAGGTCATTGGTGTGGTGGGGGGACATATGGTCCCCTTCATGCTCTGTTGTAGTGTAAGCTGGTACAACCTCTGTGTTGGGAAATTTTGTCCTAATGTTTAAGATTTTTAAAGGGTATGTCCTTTCACTAACCAATATCTGTTAATGCTGCTTTAGAAAGGGAATTTTTTGAAACGTTGACAGTTCTCTCTTGGTCAAACATCCAAAATAGTCTTGCTGTGTGAGATTGTAACCTATTTCAATGCCACCCCTGTCTCTATAGGGGTATGCAGACTGATACCTCTTAAGTAAACGGAGCTAATACTTTTGGACTCCTATGGCCAGATACTGGCTGCCCGCCCATCATTAGTCCCGTGCCTGTCTTCTTTCTTGCCCTCTTCCTCATCCTTTTCCAAGGGGCCGTATCCTTTACAAGTGTCCTGACTCCCCACCTCAGAGACCCTAGTCCTCGTGATGTAGGGCATTCTGGAGTATCTGACAGTTCTGTCCCTTGAGGACTTCCCTTGAAAAGAAGTCAGTTGTGAGAGGAGACTGTCTTCTGGGAAGATTTTCCTTGATCTTAAAAATGGCTATGACGGAGCTATTTCCATTTTTCTGCCTCTGGGAGTTGATGTGCAAAGATATGATGCCTGGAGCTGCTGCAGCCTTCATGTGACCATAGGGAGTGGTTGATGGGCTGGCTAAAGGAGCCGGAGCGAAAGATGGAATGAGCCTGGGTCCTCAAAGACATCCCTGAAGGCTGGATTAACTGGCCCTGGATCACCCTTTTCTGGTCTTCTCTGACGTTGTGAAAACCAGAGCTTGGAAAGCATTTCTCGGGCGGCAGAACCAACGATAGGACTGGCACTGCCCAGGACTTAGTCTTTAACTTCTCCCTCCGACTTCACTTAAAGTGAAATGGAGTGGGGTGGGGAGAGCGAGACAGGAGAGCAGAACGTAGAAGGGAACGGCGCAGAGAATTGCTCTATTTTCCCCTGGCTTCTGAAGGCCTCAACCTCCCCCTCTGGGGATTTGTTTGGGTGTCCTCCTCCCCTCTCCCCAGTTCAAATAGGCAGTTCTCAGTTCCTTGGGGGCTGGGCTACCCCTTGAGGGCCCCACCCAAGCCCCTCGTGTCCCTCCGTCCTCTGGCCTCTCCATCACTTGCGCTCAGTACTGTTGCTGTGGTGCCTGGACCTAAAGACGGGACTTGGCTCACCGATCCGCTCCTTCATGACCTGGGGGTAGTCTCCGGCGTAGATGGGGTTGGCGAACCAGCCGAGGCAGAACTGTAGGTATCTCTCGGCGGCTTCTATGTCCTTGGGGCTACTGACGTCCACGGGCTCTCCCCAGTCGCAGTTTAGTGAGATCCCCACCAGACCTTAAGAGAAAGGACAGGCGGGTGGCAGGTGCGAGCGGCGTCCCCCCGGGGCTGGGACCCTCGCCCGCGGCTGGTGGGGCTCACCTCGCTGCTTGGCGCGCCACGTGCTGTTGTAGGAATGCCAGGCCTGGGCGTGGGCCTGAAAACGGAGGGGCGGTGCGTCAGAGGGGGACATCGGCCGGCACCTTTCTCGCCTGCCTTTCTGTCCTTCTGTCCCTACTAGAGATCCAGTCTGAGTCCCATCTTTCCCCCGAGTCCAACCTTGATGATCCCAAACCCTTGTTTCCTTTCCTCTGACCTCCAGAGGCACCTGTTTTCTTTGTTCTGTAGGGAAACTAGGTCTCCTACTGGCACAAGCACAAAACCAACCCCTTTGTGTTATTTCTCGTTCCTACGATTTTTGCTCAAGTTTCTTGTTTTGTTCTGCTCGTCTTCTGCAGTAACTAAGCGGTTCCTTTTACCCTAAGTGCTCAGGAAGTTTGGAAAATACCACGCATCTGGAACAGTCTTGGGAAAGGAATTCAAAATGCACCGACCTGCCTTCTCTCCATATTCTCTATCAGGCACTCACTGATGCCTTCGGAGACCCTTTTAAACATTCATGGTTGATGGGCCGCCTGGTGGCTCAGCCGGTTGGGTATCCGACTCTTGATTTCGGCTCAGGTTATGATCTCAGGGTTGTGGGGTGGAGCCCCCCATGGGGCTCCCCACTCAGTGGGAGTCCGTTTGAGATTCCCTCCCTCTGCCCCTCCCCCTGTGCTCTAGCTCTCTCTCAAATGCTTTAATAAATCTTAAAAAAAAATACTCGCAAAAATAAAAAATAATAAATACTTGCAGTTTAAGAACTCATAAGCCAAATGTAGAAAGAATGAGTAAGCTCTCCCCCTGACAGGAATTTGGGAGCCTAGTGTGCCCCCTGGTGCCCCCCTTAGGGGCCCCCTGACTTCCTAATTGATTTGATTGTCCTTCTGCTGAGAGTCCATTGGAGCCATGCTGTCATGCCTCACGTCCCTGTTCCCCAGGCAATGTCCCCCGCACCCTCTTCTGTGACTTGTGACCCAATCCCTTCCCCCTTCTCCAGCCTTCCCAGCAGCCTTGTCACTACGAGTCCCCCCGCAGCACCTCCCCTGTCTCCCTCACTTCCATGCCCTTACTGAGCGTGGCTGCCCCAGAGACCACCTCCACTGCAGCTCTTCCAAGAAGGGGCCGCTTTCCCCCCTCACACCCCACATTCCTTGGGGTGGTGGGTAGTAACTGCCTTGCCCCTTATTACTGCTCGAAAATTATTTCTCCTTCCAAAACCTCGGGTCCTTTGGAGTCCACGCCATGAGGCAGACACTCCTAACTCCTTCTTACTGTTGTCCTTTACCAACCCCCCGTTGCTTCTGCTCATCCATTGAAGATTTCAGCCCCCGGTGCACTGTCATCCTGCCCCTTCCTCCTGTCGCCGATCCTCACGGGACTGTTTAGGCCAAAGGTGACAAACTTTCACATGCGTGCGCTCCATCCCCCTTGACTGAATCATAAGCTCTAGAGAGCAGCCACTGTATTGTCTCACTGGCAGTGTCCAGCACTGGATGACTGGCCACTCCCTCCATAGATCCGTATGGAACGCAAGTGACCAGTGAGAAGGTGTGATAGAATTTGCTGGAACCACAAAGGACCGAGCTCAGGCTCAGACCCCCAGGGCCAGCTAAACTGACACTGGGGCTTGTCCCTCCACCTTGAACCCAGCCGTCCATCCCAGAAGGACCCACCTCACCTTAATGATGTGGTGTGCTGCCCTGTACAGGCCCGTGCCATGGAGTTGCAAGCCTGGAGCGTGGTGGCCCGTCTCGAAGCCTTTTTCTGCCATTGTCTACAGGGATGGCAAGCGGGGACCACAGGGCCGGTGAGAAGGGGGTAGGAGCCCTCTGGTCTGGGAAGGGGGGCTTTCCTACCTGGAGAAGGGCCCTGCTTACCCGAGGATCACTGAAAGTGATCCAGTGCTTCACCCGGTCCCCAAAGGCCTCAAAGCACAGATCGGCGTAATCACCGAAGTAGTTGACCATGCTCCCATTCTGCCATCCGCCGTACTTGACCTGGAGCAGCTGCACACACACAGTGGAGAAAGAAGCAGGCGCCCCAAGGGTCTGTGTCTAGAAAAGACCTCTGGAGTCAATAGGCCAGGGACATGGGAGCAACGGGGTGATGACAGTACAGAGGCTGCTGAGAGCAACAGAGCAAGGAAGGAGGTCTTGGGCATTACAGCCTGCGGATGGTGGCCGGTAAGGAACCATGAGGCGACGTCTGTGCGGACCTTCCTTGTGCAAACGAGAGGGGGGGGAACACAGAAAGTCTGAGACTCTCACGCTTAAAAGGAATGTTTAGGAAAATTGGCCAAGGTAGAAAGGTCTGATATTGGGAGAAAGAACCTGGAATGTACATTCAGAAGCAATAAGACATGATGCGGGACACGGAAGCTCTGATTAGGATTTTGAGGTCCGGACAGATGTCAGAAACCTCAGCAGCTCTGTTAGGAGGGTGAGTTCTGCTTTCTCCAGTGGACAGCTGTCTTCCAACCAAGGCCATCTGCTTATGAAGAGGTCAAGCATTCCCCTGAGATCGCCTACTGAGCTCTCCCTGGTGGGGTTTGAGGGGGGGATACTAAAGGGCCAGGTTAGTGAGAGCAGTTAACCAGGGAAGAAGCTGGAAGGTGGTTTCCAGTTTGTCTCCCTAAAGTCTACTGTACCCCCGCAGCCCCATTTAGAGGCCTCTCGCAGCTCACCTTCCCACAGGATGATCCCAGGCCCCTTAGCTCAGCAGTCAAGGTCAAGTCAAGTCAGGCCTGGCCCCCAAGCCACACTCCCACCTCTGCCCCTCCCCGTCCTGCCTGTTCCCCAGACCCTTAACTCAGTCACTTGCCACCCCCTCTCTCTGCTCCTTGCCGTGCTGTATCCCTTCCACTTCATGACCAACCCTTCAAAGCACTCATGGGACCCCATCCCCTTCCCAACACCTCCCTGAGGCCACATTTCCGTTCTCTGACCTCCTGCGGCCTGTGTCAGTCATGTCCACGACTCCTCTGCCGGTAGGCCGTGATCTCCGTGGGGCCTTGCCGGGTGGAGGAACCATTGCTTGAGTAGTGATGTCCGACGGGGAGGTTGAGACTCAGCAGGGATTGCTCAGGGGGCTGTGCTCATAGGATGCCGGCTCAAACAAACTCCTTAGTGATGCCGTGTCATCACGTCTCATGCAAAAGAGGTTTCTTTTTTTTTTAGTTTGGTTTGTTGTTTTTAGGCCAAATGTTTGGGGAAAACCTCAAAATCCACACTTGCCACCTATTACAAACATGAGTTAAACCAGCATGATGTCCCTCCGTGGGTGAGTCAGATTTCTTGGCTCCCTTGCAGCTCCTGGTCCAGACCCCAGGCTTTGCCCCATCTTGGCAACTCCCACCCTCCAGCCAGACTCTCCCCGCTGAGCTGAGCCCCCCAGGGCCCCCGCCGGGGTCGCACCCGCCTTACCTGCGGGAGATCCCAGTGGTGCAAGGTCACGATGGGGGTGATGTTGCTCTTCAGGAGGGCGTCGATGAAGTCGCTGTAGAATTTGATTCCCCTCTTGTTCACCTTGTCAGCTGAAGGCGAGGTTAAAAGGGGCCTTGGCCTTCTGAAGGGCAGTGCTCCTGGGCCCTGTGGAGCCCCCCAGCCCGCCTGATCCCGGGTCTGAAGCATGGCATGGGGGCCCAGCTGCCTACAGAACCTGGGGGGCTGCTACCAGAGAAGCCATGTTTCGGGGCTGCTCTCCCTCCCCAGCACTTTCCGGGGTCCCCGCAAAGCCAACATGGCCAAAGGGAACCCCACTTGGGCTTGGAAGGCGGTGGCCTGTCTCACCTCGGACACCTGTGGGAAGGAGCCGAGGCCAGGACAGGGAAAATCGGTAGTGGCTCACGCGCAGCTCCCTCAGCAGGATGATGTCCTCCTGTGCAGACAGGGGTGAGAGGCAGGGCAGGGTCACCTAGGGCTCTGGGGTGGGAGGTAGGGGGGGTCACGCTGGGGGCCCGGGCCAATGCTCACTCCTGTCCGTAGCTCCTCATCTATACAACAGCTGTGAAAGCACCTGCCCCTCTCTCCCCTGCCAGGCGTCACCTAAATGCAGGATATGGGGGTGCTTGAGATGTCCATTGGGGTGTTCCTAATAAGCTTGGGTGATGAATCCCCCAAGAAGTCAGCCCAGAGAGGAAAAGTGGGTCCCAAGCAGAGGGACTTCCTCCATAGGGGCCAATTCACAAGCAGAGGCCAAGGGTTCGGGCCACCAAGGCGCGTAGACCCTGCGATCATGGCATCAGCAGCTCGGTGGCCCATCATTTGGACCAAGGCCCTGCTTTCCTTTCCTTCCCCTCTTGCACACACACCCCCCAGCCCACCAATCCCTGGCCCACCACAGCCCCACCCCGTCACCTGCAGTGGGAGAGGGGGTGCTGAGCGAGCACCAGATTGATGTTGTCCCCGGGCTCCCCTAATACGTCACGGCACTTCCTCTGGGTGCATACTCCCCCCTCCCCCCACACACACACCCAACACTCACCTGTACCTTATAGTAACCATCACAAGCCACATCTGCTGTCTCATCCCCAAGCACCTTCCCCTTCCCGCTGTGCGTGAAGGCATCCCAGATGCTGGGCCCTTTGCCATCCTGGTCCCACGCTCCCTCTGTCTGGAAGGCAGAACTGCCCACGCCCCAGGAGAAGCCTGCAAGGAGACACCCCAAGCTGAGCCTCTGGCCCCCTTCATCCCCTACCCCAGCATCTGGACTGTGGGCCGTGCCCCCTGAGCCGCAGGGCTGACCCCCTCCCCAGCAGCCTGCCCCTGTCCCTCTAGCAATGGGAGCCTGTGGGGCAGGGCGGGGGAGGACAACCACATGTGGAACATTCGTTTGCACAGTTTCGGCCCTGATTAATACTTACTGTCTGCGTAGTAAGATTTAAAAGATCTGTGAGGGTGGGCAGCCCGGGTGGCTCAGCGATTTAGCGCCGCCTTTAGCCCAGGGCCTGATCCTGGAGACCCGGGATCGAGTCCCATGTTGGGCTCCCTGCATGGAGCCTGTTTCTCCCCCTGTCTGTGTCTCTGCACCCCCCCATGTCTCTGTGTCTCATGAATAAATAAATAAAATCTATAAATAAATAAATAAATAATCTGTGAGGGACTTCTATTTTAGAACAACTCTATGGAGTTCTTCTTCTCATCCTACCTGTCAGAAGACTAAAACATCAAGCTCTTGGGCCAGCCAGCCAAGGCGGGCAAACTGACACACAGACGGACAGACCAACAGAGGAGTGAACATACCAAGTGGGAAGGTTCCATAGTAGAAGGAGGCCTCTTCTGGGGATCCCTTCCTGGCGGCCCCCAGCCTGGACACCAGCAGTAGCACCCACCAAAGTGTGACAACCTGCACTGGCTTCATGGCACCCGGCCCTCCCCCATTCCTGAAAAAGCACACCTGACAGGTGTAGGCCCACGCAGCCAGGGCTGGGGGGCCGGATCCCAGCTTGGGGGCGAAGGCAGGAGGGGAGGTGGGGAGGAGACGGAGAACTTTGTCTAGAGAAGCCTTGGCTCTGCTGGGGCAGCTGGCCCATTGCTCTGCTGGGAGCCACCAGCAGAGGCTGAGCACCAGGTACGATTAAGGAGGAGATGACGTGCAGGCCTCCAAACCACCCCCTCTCCCTGTCGTATGGGGATACCCAGCCCATACCCTGTGAGAGGCCCTGACTGCGTGGGGAAACCATTTCTGATTTAGGGAAGCTCCAGGTGACGGGGGAGGCAAGACAACCCACAGATGCCCTGAAGCGCCCCCGCCTGTATGCTGTGGCATGTGCAGGGGGACAGACTTGTCCCCAAGCTGGGGATCACGAGCAGGGTTGCCATCCCTGGGCCTGCAGTCCCGAGGGTCAGGACGATGCCCTCCCACTGAGATCCCCTCCCTCTCGGGTGCAGCCTAGCCAGATTACCTGGGGTTGTTGTCCCGTGTCCCAGACACCCCCAGGCTAGCAGTGACAGCCAGAGCACTCTCAGACTGACCCCAGGGCCGTTGCTGCCCCTGAGAGCAGAGCCCACAGCACAGGGAAGGCTCTGGTTGGGGGTGTGGCCGGTGGCCCAACCTCCCCCTACAAAGAGGTTCAATAGCCCCATTCAGTGGGGAGGGCAGGAATGCTGAGCTGGCCAGTGGGGCCTGAGTCAGCAGCAGGGGCAGCCTGGCCCTGGGCCCTGGGCATCTAGTCAGCCCCCTCGCAGGGCAGAGGGGCAGGGACCCAGGCCCCCGGGCCCCTTCTGGGCCTGATGTGCCCATTCCACACACCTTAGCCTGGGAAGCCGGAGGTGGGGGTGGCGGGGTGGAAATCAATATTTGCAGGCAAGCCTCTGTGTCCGTGTCTCCCCACTGCTGGGGATAACTGCTGGCAGACAGCGAAGTTGGTCCTTCCACCTTGCCTCCTCCGTTCGGACGCTTCATTCCTTACCTCACTCTCTCCCTCGCTCACTCAAGCAGGATTGCCTGTTAGAACAGCCCCCTGGAGGTTCAGCCCCTGTGGCTTCCCATCCTGGCTGGCCAGCTCTCCCCCTCCCCTCCCGTTCCCCCCACCCCCCCGCAGCCCCACTGGCCTCCAGCTCCCCTGCCTTCTGCTGAGCCCCACGGGGGTTCTCTCAACTGGGTCCCTTAGCTCTGGGTGGTTGATTCATGTCTTTCTGCCATAGTGGAATGGGACTGGGCTGTGCCCTCCAGTGCCCTCCCCTACTCCCAGGTCTGGTGGGGGAGGAAGGCGAGGGTGGAGGGAGGGGACGGGAGGTGCTTCTAAACACTGTACAAGGGGGATCAGGGCTCTCATGGGAGGATGGGCAGGATACTGCAGAGGCTCAGGGAGGTGGGGCTGGCTTCCCAGGGGAGGGGACATTGGACAGGACACTTGAAGGCTGCAGAGGTGTTGGCTAGGGGGCAGGGAGCAGGGAAGTCATGGGAACCAACAAGGGGAAGAGCAAAGGCCCCGAGGTGTGTTTGGGGAACCAGGAGCTTGGTGTCTTCCCTCCTCCTGCGTCTGCTGTGCAGGGTGCAGCCAGGCAGGGCAGTGTCCTCGGGGTGAGCAGGCTGCTGGACAGCCACCCGAGCACCCATCCCTCTGTGGGTGGACTGCTGTGGTGTCCGAGGCCAGTGCTGTGCTGTTTGCACCAGGGCTGGTGCCTGCCTCACCGGGCTTGGGGCACTGGGGACTCTGTTCTCTGGGCTGAGGCAGGCAGGATACATAAAACTTTAAGAGCTGATGTCATCTCTGAAAAATGCCCCCTTCCTGCAGAGCCGGGGGCCGGTGTTTGTGTTGGAGGGGATGGTCAGCCTGGCACGGCCAGGGCTGCTTGGGGGTTGTCTGGCTCTACTGTCCAAATCCTGTTCTCCTTCCACCCGCGTCATGCCTGGCTCTGGCTGGAAGGGCCTGGGTCTCCCAGCTGGGGAGGGAGGGGACTTTTTACCACCCTCCTCCCCTTCCAGTCCAGGGGCTGCTTGGGTCCAGCCTGAGGCCTGCAGCAACCAGGGCAGGACCCTTCCTTTGGGTCTGACATCCTAGAAGCCAGGCCTGGCTGGAAAACAGGTGCGTTGGGGGCAGGGGGGTTTGGGAGCGCTGTAGCTCTCCCTTTTTCTCTCCCTGCAAGGGGCTGCAGAGGTGGGCCCCTCTGCCAACAGCCCTTGCAGGACCCAGTGCACAGCCCAAGCTCTGTGACTTTTAGGAAGGGACTTGGTAAAAGCCAGAAGGTCTGGACAGCACCGGTGGGTGCCAGGTATTGGGGTCTGGATATGAGAGAGGCCCAGCTCAGTCTGCTCTGGGTCAGGATCCTTCATTGCTAAGCAAGGGGCTGGAGTGGGAAAGACCCTGCAGATTCAGGCAGACAGACTCCTGCCCCCATGTAGCCAAGAAGTAGCGTGGGGTCCAGTGACAGGGACTTTCTCTCTCTGGGACTGAAGCTCCCTATCTATAAAATGAGAGTAGGTCTCTCAGGGTCCCCTGGCTGGCACTGTGGGACCCAGCAATTCTCTTCCCTGGCCCTAGGAGCTAGCTTTTCTCTCTCCGGAGGGTCTGTAGGTTCCATCTACCACCAGCCCCAGCCCTGCAACCCAACTCAGCCCTATTTAGCCCTGACTGAAGGGGACAAGCCCCAGAAGACAAGGTTCAGTCCTGGCGTGCTGTGTGACATTTGGTCACCCATTGCCCCTCTCTGGGCCTTTGTTTCCTCCTCTGTGAAAGCTAAAGAGGCTGGCTACTAGCTGTCAGGTCTTCCTTAGCTCTGAGGTTCCATTAAAGAGGTGATAGGTTGTTTAGAGGTTGTCTTGGTTTTGTAGGAGGCAGGGAAGGTGGTCAGGGCAGTGCTGACGATGCTGCGATGGAGGTGAGGGGTTTGCAGGGATGACGGTGGGGCTGTTTCACGGGAGCACATCTCTGTGTGTGTGTGTGTGTGTGTGTGTGTGTGTGTGTGTCCAGGGAGTATCAGGGGAAAGAGCCCATCTCAGGGTGTAGACCTGTTCAGGGGAGCAGGAACACAGGGCCAGCAGTGGGATGCTTGGTTTATGAAGAGCAATCTGAGACCAAGTCAGATTTTCTTCTGAGGATGGAGCAGAGACCAGTTGTCTGTCTGTCCCCCCTCAGGGAGATGGGGTGGGGAGGGGAGGTCGCAGGGATGGGATGAGTGCTTGTAGAGCAGAAGTGGGCAGTGGTTAGGATGGAAGAGTCTGGAGTCAAATATAACTTGGCTTCCCAGCTCAGCATCTGCCAGTTGAGAGTTACATACAAGTCCCCTGACTTCTCTGAGCTGTTTTTCCCGTATGCATGGAGATGAGGTTAGTACAGGATGGACTTCCTGGCGTCATTTAAACATTAAAGGACATGATATGAGAAAAAGCTCCGCATCACTTGCCATCAGGGAAATACAGATCAAAACCACAATGAGATCCCACCTCACACCAGTGAGAATGGGGACAATTAACAAGGCAGGAAACCACAAATGTTGGAGAGGATGCGGAGAAAAGGGAACCCCGTTACACTGTTGGTGGGAATGTGAACTGGTGCAGCCACTCTGGAAAACTGTGTGGAGGTTCCCCAAAGAGTTAAAAATAGACCTGCCCTACGACCCAGCAATTGCACTGCTGGGGATTTACCCCAAAGATTCAGATGCAATGAAACGCTGGGACACCTGCACCCCGATGTTTCTAGCAGCCATGTCCACAAGAGCCAAACTGTGGAAGGAGCCTCAGTGTCCATCGAAAGATGAATGGATAAAGAAGATGTGGTCTATGTATACAATGGAATACTACTCAGCCATTAGAAACGACAAATACCCACCATTTGCTTCGACGTGGGTGGACCTGGAGGGTATGATGCTGAGTGAAGTAAGTCAATCGGAGAAGGACAAACATTATATGTTCTCATTCATTTGGGGAATATAAAAAATACTGAAAGGGAATAAAGGTAAAGGAGAGAAAATGAGTGAAAATATCAGTGAGGGTGACAAAACATGAGAGGCTCCTAACTCTGGGAAATGAACAAGGGGTAGTGGAAGGAGAGGAGGGCGGGGGTTTGGGGTGACTGGGTGGTGGGCACTGAGGGGGGCACTTGGCGGGATGAGCCTTGGGTGTTATGCTATATGTCGGCAAATTGAACTCCAATAAAAAAAATTTTTTTTTAAAAAAAAGGACGTGATAGATGTAAATGCTTACTGCAGCGCCCCGCAGAGAGAAGGGCCCCAGTAAAGGATCCCTGTCAGCAATGCCATCGTCTTCTCAAGGCTGAACCCCACTTATGGGGGTGTTCTGGATAAGGCCCAGCGTCCCAGCGGGTAGATGCTCCCTGATGGTCTGACGAGGGGTTTCCATGATCTGAGGGCTTTGTTTGTTTGAAAGATCCCAAAATCCTGCCATGCTGTGGGCTCTGCAGGAGCCAGGCCCCTGTGTCCCTGCTGTCCCGAGCCCTGCACTGTAGAAGCCCCGTCCTCACCCACGGGTGGGGTGCCCAGGGGTCAGCGGACCTGGGGGGCTCCCGCTAGCTCTGAACAAAATATAAGAAGGGCCTTTTACCTTTCCTGGCATGGATGGTAACTTCCGTAGTCTGCCTCACTTCTCAGAGTGCCCAACATTTTGTTATAAAAATGTTCGGGGACGCCTGGGTGGCTCAGTGGTTGAGCGTCTGCCTTCGGCTCAGGTCACGATCCCGGGTCCTGGGATCAAGTCCCGCATCAGGTTCCCTGCGAGGAGCCTGCTTCTCCCTCTGCCTGTATCTCTGCTTCTCTCTGTGTGTCTCTCATGAATAAATTAATAAAATCTCTAAAAAAATAAAAATGTTCAAACACACAGGGAAATTGCAAGAATTGCACATTTCACACCATACGCTCCCTGAATGTGTGCTGAGACCATATTTTATTCTACTTGCTTTATTGTGCGTCACTGCCTGTCCCCTCTCCCCGCCCCCGCAGCCAGTCATTCATCTTCTTCCATGCATTTCCCAGCCAGGTGCGGGTGCTGGTTCACCACACCCCGAAACTCTTGGTAGGCATATCGCTAACTGTATCCGTTTAGGCCTCATTTCTCTTCCAGGTAAAATCTGCTTCCAGTGAAATGCTCGCATCCTACACGCACTATTCTGTGGCTTTTGACAAAAGCGGTCACGTATCACCAAACCACCAGGTAGGCGGAGAACGTGCGTGTGTTCTTTTCCAACTCGGAGTCACACTGCATCTTTCTGAGGACGTTTGGAGGGAAATTCCTGCAGGTCTGAAGAGCAGGAATCCGTGTCCTGTTTCCCGCTGAGCTCTGACCGCTTGGAAATGCTCAGAGACATCTGCGGCGCCTCGGCCTGTGCCCAGGATTTGACTTCTGCATTTCGATGTCATCTCACTCTCCCTTCCCCCGATCGCCCTGCCTGTTATGTTTAAATCCTTGCAACTCTGCAAGCTGGTTCTCAAAGCCTTTTTGTGGAACAAGACAGAAGGAATGCTGCATAATCCTATTGGAATCTTCGGGAGATTTCAATGGTTTGTGGCGTCCAAATATGTGAAATTGAGGCTGTTCCAATACGTCTGGAATGAATTGACACCCCATCCACAGAGCATGGACCTGTGTGTATAGTGTGCATGTGTGTGTACACACACACACACCAATAGCCCACTCAGCCGTGGCCTTGCTGCCCAGGACCCTTGCAGAGGGGAAGCTGGGGAGGGGATGGCTTTGGATGTGTGGACGCCAGCACCTGCGAGCCAGCACCGATGAGATGATGGCGACTGTTCTGGAATCCGGCTGTCCCGGGGGCCAGCGCTTCCCCACTGGGGAGCTCTTTGGTCTGAGCTTATCCGCTGGCGGCTTCCCAGCTCCTGTCTCGCATTTTCTCCCTCCTCGCCACTGGTGGGGAGCCCTGGGCCAGCTGCTGAAGACTCCAGCCAAGCAGGTTCTTGGAGGGTGGAGAGGATGAAGAATGGAGCAGCATGGGGGGATTGGGGGATGGGGGGCAGGGACTCTCAGCAAAAATGGGAAAAAAGCCTCCATCACTCTTCCTTCCTCAGAACCTTGTCTGGGTCTGCCC
Source organism: Nyctereutes procyonoides (assembly GCF_905146905.1). Taxonomy (NCBI): domain Eukaryota; kingdom Metazoa; phylum Chordata; class Mammalia; order Carnivora; family Canidae; genus Nyctereutes; species Nyctereutes procyonoides. The sequence goes on along the minus strand of NW_026575040.1, from coordinate 9,677,673 downwards.
AGGGTCTGCCCTCCAGGGCCTCCATCACGGACCTCACCCCACGTTTACATGGGAGGCTGTTTGATTAGAGTCTCTTTAGACAAGACTCCAATCTTGGGGGCTTTTATTCACGATTGAATAGTATATAAGGCATGAATGAATGAGGATGTTTTGGGGTTTGTTTTTTGCCTTCCTCCCCACACAGACAGTGTGACAACAAGCTCAAGGGGTCATCCTGGACAGAGAGTAGGCCTGGGGTGGAGGCCGGTTGGAGGAGGGACCTCAGGGCTGCATTTGGGGCACCTCATCCAGGAGGAAGCGCCAGCTTGGAGAGGGGAGCCTGGGTCCTTCTACAGGGAGGGTTTCAAGGAATGATGCTGGCAACTCCCTCCTAAGGAGGAAGTACCCATGAGGCCCGATGATGATCTCAGAAAATTTCTGAAACAGTAGCCAGGGATCCAACATTTTAAAGACAGTGAAAGAGTGCCTGGGTGGCTCAGTGGTTGAGCGTCTGCCTTTGGCTCAGGTCATGATCCCAGGATCCTGGGATCGAGTCCCACATCAGGCTCCTGCTTCTCCCTCTGCCTATGTCTCTGCCTGTCTCTCTGTGTCTCTCATGAATAAATAAATAAAAGTAAAAAAAAAAAGACAGTGAAAGATTCTAAAGCATATATATATGTATGTATAAAAAATATATATATATATAAAACTTTTAAGTTAAAAAAATTACACAGCAAATCCACACCTATATTCACATTACAAAGCAATGGTGCCCATCCCCGAAGTAAATGGAACAAAAATGGTAAGGTGCCTTCTCCTAGTCACCTTCTCCCACCTTCCCCCTGCAGATGGCCATTTCTGACAACCAGTCGCATCGCTCCCTGCATTTCCTGTTTTCATAAAAATTAGGTGCATATACATATAGGTAGCTTTGATTGTTTATAGCAGCGGACGTAGATAGGTAGTATTGTTTGACAGCTTGCTTTTTTCTTTTTCTAGTATATATTGGTGATCTTTCTGGATCAATGCACCCAGCGCCACCTCATTTGTTTTAATGCCTTCACAGCGTTGCACTGGATGGATGTTCCATAGTTGATCTAACCAGTCCCCTGTGGATGGTCACAGTTTTTTTTTTTTAATGATGCTTTGCTCTCACAAAGAGCGCTGCAGTGAATATGCCTATACATGTGATTACATCCCTACGTGTGCACATCTATTCCTAAAAGTGGAATCGCTGAGGTAGTTGTGATTTTGATGGATGTTGCCAAATCGTCCTTCATTAGAGGTAAACCTCATTCTTTTTAACCAAAGTGTATTCAGTGTCAACATTTAACCAGTGTAACTAGAAAGAGATGGGAACGGAACCATGGCTCAGTACATGGGAGCCAACATGGCCTGTGGCTGGTGGCTGGGGAAGGTCTTGGCCCCTGGGGGGAGCTCAGTGGCAAGAGGGAAGTATATTTGCTCCAGCTAATCCCTGAAGAAACCGTCACTGGTCTAGATCTTTACAGTTTGCAGAGTGTATTTCTGTATATAATCAATCTCGTTTGGGCAGCCCTGGTGGTGCAGCGGTTTGGCGCCGCCTGCAGCCCAGGGCGTGATCCTGGAGACCCTGGATCGAGTCCCACGTCAGGCTCTCTGTATGATGCCTGTTTCTCCCTCTGCCTCTCTCTGTCTCTATGAATAAATAAATAAAATCTTTAAAAAAAATCAATCTCGTTTAACCCTATTGAATGAGGTAGGGCAATATCACCTACTTTCACCTCATTCTGTGGATGAGTAAACTGAGGATTGAAAGAGTCACACTCCAGTGACCAGCATGCTCAGGCTCTGAGACTCTGACTTTCAGGAATCTTTCCACTGTGTCATATGCTTTCTCCTTCCTCTCCGGGTCACTTCCTGTGTCTCTCCACTCCTTGCCACCCCCTCTACATCAAATAGTCTCCAGATAATGCTGCTTTCAGGATGACCCCCCCACCTCTACCCCAAGCCAACTCCTCAGGCCCCAGCAAACCCAGGAATACGTAATGAGATTAGAGGTGGTTAGGATTTGCCTGAAACACACCCCTGAGGCTGTCAGCACGTGAGAATTGATAGATTCTTCTTGCTGGGACAGGCTCGAGGACAGGGGGGTAGGAACTGGACTCCTTCTACCCAGCCCCTTTGATCCCAAGGCCAGATAATCAGTTACCTAAGTTTGAAGAATAAATAATGAGGGGTGGAAAAGATGCAGAAATTAACACTTGTGTGGAAAAGCAAAAGACCTAATTTATAAAGGTACTTTATCATGCAGACCCCATTTGGTTTTTTGGTGTGTGCATTTGACCCCTGAACAACGTGGGGGTTGGGGCATTGACCCCTGAACAGTCGAATATCCATGCACAACTTTTGACTCACCAAAAACTTAACTAATAGCCTACTGTTGACTGAAAGCCTGACCAATAACATAGTCAATTAACCCATATCTTTTATATTACATGTATTATGTACTGTATTCTTACAATACAGTAAGCTGGAGAAAAAAGTATTATTGGGGAAATCATAAGGAAGAGAATCTTTCCAATAATAAATCTTTTATTTATTAAAAATAAATATATTTACAGTGCCGTTCTGTGTTTACTGATACTGTAAATTTACGCCATCTGTTTACAAGATGAATAATCTGTCCGTACCTACGTCAACATTGTCTTACATGATACAAACAGTATAGATAGATGTTCTATGTGCTGATAATACTTGGCATCAAAAATGTAAAGATAGTGTCTGATCTGTGTTCATGTGCGTAAGTTTTATACATTTTAACTTTATAATAAATTTGTATTTCATGGTAGACTAGTATCTGCATGCATTCGTGGCATATCTAACTTTTTAAATTTTTTGACATTTCTAGGCTATGTGGTGTGTTTGAATTTTTTCAAATTGCCACAAACCTCCAAACATTTTCCAATATAATTTAATTGAAGAAAAGTTGTGTATAAGTGACCCATGCAGTTCAAACACGTGTTGTTCAAGGGTCAACTGTAAATGTGTTCTTTAACAAATTTCTTCCTATCCTTTTTCCCCGATTGTATTCTCAGATATGATCGCCTTTGTGTATCCAGTTTTGAATCCTGTTGTCTTCATTTCACTTACGATCATAAACATGTCACATATGCTTTATGCTCGGTGGCTTCTAGGATGGCCTTGATGGGGTGGTCGTGATGGGGTTTGGGACACGCTGCCCCAAAATATGGCACCTTGGCATATTGAATAGTTTAAGCTGAAGGAGTCTGAGAAGACAGCAGAACCGGAAGGTCATTCTGACCTTCCCTCTGCCCTTCTCCCCAGAAGCAAGTCAAAAACCATCTTGAAAGGGGCACCTGGGTGGCTCAGTGAGTGAGCATCTGTCTGAATAAAAACAAAAGAGAAAGAAAGAAAACCCTCTTGAGAGAGGTGCTCCGCCCCATACGGGAAGAAAGGACCACCACTATCTCCAGAGATACAAACAGCCCGAAGAATTTGAACAGACAGGCCTTGCCAAGCTTCCCCCAGCTTACTGGGGGGAAGCTCACTCCCATTCTCTGACCTATCATATTTTTACACAACTGCCCACTCTGTATCAAACCCTCATCAAGACCTTTCTGGTCTTCATTTCCTTAGAAAGGCTCCCAGGTTATGTGAAACCTATATTAAGTGCATTTGTATGCTCTTCTCCTGTTCATCTGTCCTAGTCAGATTAATTTTCAGACCCAGCTCAAGGATCCTGACGGTGGAGGAAAGTTTTTCCCTTCCTGACAGTCCCTATCTCCTAGTATTCACATGCTAGTATAACTCTCCCCTTGTACCTGGCTGGGCTAGACCTGGGGCCTCAGTTCTTTTTTTTTTTTTAATTTAAATATTTTATTTATTTATTCATGGGAGGCACAGACATAGGCAGAGGAAGAAGCAGGTTCCCTGCAGGAAGCCTGGTATGGGACTCGAACCCAGGACCCCGGGATCACAACCTGAGCCGAAGGTAGACGCTCAACCACTGAGCCACCTGGACATCCCTAAGGACTCAGTTCTAATGAATAGAATACAGCAGAAAGGGGGGGGGTGTCACTTCCAAGGTCAAGTTAGAGAAAGCTGTGTGCCTTTCAGGGTGCTCACTCGCTCTGAGGGAGGCCAGCTGCTACGTGTGGGCTGTCCTATGGAGGGGCCCTCAAATTGAGGAACTGTTGTCTTAAGAACCAACGAGGTCCCGAGCCTGCCAACAGCCGCGTGAGTGAACTTGGGGCTGGATCCTCTCCCAGTCAAGCTTTGAGGTGGTGGCAGTCTCTTGACAGACCCTGACCCAGAGGCTCCCAGCCAAGCTGTGCCTGGATTCTTGAGCCACAGAAACTCTGAGACAGTAGGACGCCTGCTAAACCACCAAGTTTAAAGATAATTTACAGGGAGCTCATCCACACTCTCTGGTCTACATTTTCCTATTGCTGGATGTCTGGGCTGTGTTTCACCTCTCATCAATACAAAATTCACTTCAGTGAATATCTTCCTGTCCAATGAGATTTTTCTGAATGTAGGATGATTTCTAGAGGGGTGGCTCCTTCAGGGAGATGATGGAGGTCAAGATTAAGACATGTATAATTTTTCATCAACATCCGCAAACTATCCTCCAAGGAAGGGGTGACCAAGTGGGGTCTTGAGGAGTGTCCCCATTTCCACGCAGCCTTGGCCAACATCTTTCTTCGTCTTCCTGGTGATCAATGTTTCCAGCAGCAATCAGATGATGGTACCTTCCCTGCCTACCTACCAGGGTTATTGCTCAACCTGAAATCAAAATAATCTCAATCCAAAGTCCCCTGGAGGCTGCACGGTGCTCTGTAATGTTGTGAGAGGATACGGTTTTTGCTTAGAATTGCTGGACTGCTCAGAGCTCCACTTATCCCAGCCTCCTTTATTTTATAGGAGAGGAAGCATAGCCTCAGAGATGGCCACGGGTGTGCTTGGGGTCACGGCTAATTCGTGGCAGGGCAAGGACAAGATAACCCAGGTCCTTTACCTCCCTGCCTAAAGCTCCTCCTTCCAACACAGCTTCTGCCTTTCAGATTGCCTGAACCAGACATGTAGGCAAAACTGTAGGTCTCTCCTGCAGCCCCTGAGGACCCAGAAAATCACCACATTTCAAGAAAGGCTAGTTCCAAATCCTTCCTCCCTCTGCTGACCTGGCTAGCCAACAAACCACTCTCATTTTCTTTCCCTGAGGCCAGTGAACTACCCCATGTGGCTCTGCTCGGCTCCTCCTGCACCTCAAGGCCGACTGGCCCCTTGGCTCCGGCCTCCTCTTCTCTCCAGGCCCCTCTCTTAGGCCATGATACCCAGCCTCGTTCTTTCCATCCCTCTGTCACTGTGGCCAAGAAAACAGGAAGTGTCTGAGTCACCCGTTGTCCCCTGGGCTCTGGCTGTCTGGGCCCGAGTTCTGGAGTCAGGGAAGGACAAGGAGGGAAGGGGTTGGCTTCACAGAAGCCAACAGTCTTGTGGAGCCCATTTTTCCAGCACTGTGAGGGACCCCAAATAGCCAGTGGGCTAGGAACCTCCCCAGTTCTTCTTGGGATAAAAGCAAGAGCACCTCCTCAAGATTTGGAATTCTAGAGTTGGCTCTGCTGTGGCCCCTTGGGCTTGTCCGGTGGTTCTGAAGCTTGGTTATTTATTAAAATCACCTGGAGTGCTCTACCCCCAGAGATCCAGGTTTAATTTTTAAAAGCTCCCTAGGTGATTCCAAAGTATGGCCAGGGCTTGGGTGGAGGTGGGGTATCTCGAAGGTTCCCTCGGTCTTGAGAACTCAAGTCAAGATGACAGTGGCAGGACGTTGATGAGTGTGCTAAAGAGCAGGTGCAAGCTGGTCACCTGCCCCCTGTGGTCATGCTCTGAAGCGCCTAGAACTTGAGCAGAGGAAATGCAAGGGGCAAGTGGCAGGTGTCCCTCCAGATCTAGCCCCTCAATAAGGTCCAGTGGGGGGAAGAGCGGGAATGCAATGGCTCAAAACACAAGGCAGAAGGATAAAAGTGTTCCAAGAGAGGAAGATAAAAGCAGACAATGAGATGTCTTCTCGCTGGAGGAGTGAGGAAGACTTCCTGTAGGCGAGGACATCTACACCAGCGGGCTCCTGTCAGATCCGGGAACTCCAGACTGAGGGAAACGCAGGAACAAAGGCAGAAAGGTAGGAAGGAAAGTGCATTCGAGGCTTCCCATGGCCATCTGGCAGCAAGAGTGAGATGGAAGGGACAGGACAGGCAGGAGGCCAGTCACCTGGGCAGAGGCCAGCCTTCCCTTCCAGCCCTTTCCCCTTGGGAACACAAGTATATGCCGTGTGATTCCACCTGCTTTCGATAGCGATGGTTTCAGCTGGCCCTTGGTTATGTTATCTTGTTACCTGTGTGCCTGGTTATCTTTTATTTTTAAATATTAAAAATTATTTATTTATTTATAGATATAAGTTTTTTTTTTCTTAAAGATTTATTTATTTGACAGAGAGAGAGAGAGCAAGAGCAGGGGAGAGGGAGAGAGAGAAAGAGAATCTCCAGCAGACTCCTTACTGAGCGCAGAGCCCAACTTGGGGCTTGATCTCACCACCCATGGGACCATGACCTGAGCCGAAACCAAGAGTCAGATGCCACCCAGGTGCCCCATTATGTTTCTTTAAGTTTTTGTGCCTGCTTATCTTTGACTGTAGGTTGAACATTTGTTGGAAACATCACCTTTGGAAATGACTTGACACCAGAAGGAATGTCATCTTCCCTCACTTAGGGTTTCTGTTAGCTCCTGCCAGGCATCCAGAGCACTGGCAATCTTGGATCCCAGTCCTGAGTGGGGCCCACTTCCCAGTTCTCTGGCCTGATCTCCGTTCCTTGACCCACTCCCGCTTCTCAGAGGCTCTGCCCAGGTTCCCCACAGCCTGCCCTCCGGTGGCCGACTCCACTGTGGCAGAAGTGCCTCCCCATCTTGGGCTCCCTGGCCAGGCAATCTCTTGATATCTCCCTGGCTCTTTGATGATTTTAAGATTATTTAAACTATTGTGGCCAGTTTTTCTAAGTCGCCATGCAGTAGCAAGGTTGGTCCAGACATCTAAATCTGCCTTTACTGAAAATAAAGGTCTTTTTCTAATTTGATTCTACTATGATAGGGTTCCTACTTAATTTGTTAATCCTATCATTGTACTGCTTGTACTTTCAAATTGAAAAGATTGATAGTCCTCTAAATATACTTACTTGCTTTTTCCAACAATATAAAAATGTTCAAAATAATAATACCAATATGAGTTAAAAACCAGCAGTGACAGGCATCCACCCTGCATCCACCATGTGATTTGTCAGGGTCTATGCAGTTCTCTGGGACCTCACTCCAGTCTTTCCTCGGGCTGCTGGGGCTGCCCTAGGACCACATACTTCCTATCTAGGCTATTTCTTCCAGGGGGAAATAAGACTGGGGGTATCATTCTAGACTTTAAAATTCAGTTTGTGGGGGATCCCTGGGTGGCTCAGCGGTTTAGCACCTGCCTTTGGCACACAGCATGATCCTGGAGACCCAGGATCGAGTCCCACGTCGGGCTCCCTGCATGGAGCCTGCTTCTCCCTTTGCCTGTATCTCTGCCTCTCTCTCTATGTGTCTCTCATGAATAAATAAATAAAATCTTTAAAATAAATAAATAAAATTCAGTTTGCAAGTCTTATTCTGTTTATGAGCATCAAATTTTAACAATCTCCTTTAAGACATCTTTGAATAATGTTTGGTCCAATTTATAACCTTAGTTAATCAAATATCTTAGAATATTTTATTTTAGATTTCTCTCTCTTTTTTTTTTTTTTTTTTTTTTGGGTAGACTCCACACCTAATCTGGGGCTTGAACTCATCATCATCCAATTTACAACCTTAGTTAGTCAAATATCTTAGAATATTTTATTTTAGATTTATCTCTCTCTCTCTCTCTCTCTCTCTTTTTTTTTTTTTTTGGTAGACTCCACGCCCAATGTGGGGCTTGATCTCACCACCATCAAGTTGCATGCTCTAGCGACTGAGCCATCCAGGTACCCCTTAAAATATTTTAACCTTTATTTTAAAAACAGACTTCCAATTTTAGTACTCCAATATCTGAGTGAACCAACAAGTTTTTTTCCTCCCAAGTATTAGATAATTTTTATAAAACTATATGTTAAACTTATAAAAAGTTTCAATTAAATAATAATGAAAATTAAAATATGGTGAATTTATTTTATTATTATTATTTTTTAAATATGGTGAATTTAAAGTTCTCTTACATGTTCTAATATGATGCATAAACTTGGTAAGATTTCAACTTAAGATGCTTAGCTTATTTAGTTATACACTTTCAATTAATAGTTATAAGGCTGTTGCTCTAAAAGACCAAATCACCTTATGCATTACAAGGTGACTAGAGTAACAAATGCACACTGATTCCCTCAACCCAAAAATATCAATATCATGGTCCAGTAGCCCACATCCTTGGAGCTAAATGTTATGTACGCTTCCCAGATCTGCTGCAGTTTCCTACCAGGCAGACAACCTGATTGGATTTTTTGCACTTGACCCTTAAACTAGGTGTGATAGGCAGGATAAGATCCTCCCTCCCTGAGATATCCACATCCTTATCCCCAGCATCTGTGGATAGGTTACCTTTCATGCAGAAGGGACTCTGCAGGTGTGATTAAGTTAAGGATTTTGAGATGGAGAGATTATCCTGCATTATCCAGGTGGGCCCGATGTAATCACAAGCGTCTTTATAAGGGATGGGGAGGGAGAAGAATCGGAGAGAGAGGAGTGATAATCAAAGCAGAGCTTAGAGTGATGTCATTGCCCAGAGCCAAGAAATGAGAGGGCCTTCTAGAAGGTGAAAAAAAGGTGAGGGAACAGATTCTCCCCTGAATGCAGCCCTGCTAACACCTGATTTCAGCCTCGGGAAACCCATTTGGGACTTCTGACGTCTAGAGCTATAAGATAATAAGTCTGTGTTATTTTAAACCACTAAGTGTGGTAATTTGTTACAGCAGCAATAAGGAACTAATACAGTATGTAAATATAATTGTTCACTTAACTCTAAGATTTCTGAATTCAATATGGTCCTAAGGTATGTAAATATTCCATTCTATTGAATTTTAAGGACTTTTGAAGGGTCGCAACAATCCAATTACGTTGTAAACATAAGTGGAAGCTTAAGTTTGTCTACACAATTGCATCTGCCCAGCACATGAAGCTCTGTTCCTCACCACCCCTCATTCCCGGTGGCTCTGTAAGCACTTGTTGAATGTGATTGTTTGGGTTTGTTCCTAATCAGTCAGGGTTCACATTCTTTTTATTTTTATTTTTTTATTTTATGATAGTCATCACAGAGAGAGCGAGAGAGAGAGGCAGAGACACAGGCAGAGGGAGAAGCAGGCTCCATGCACCGGGAGCCCGACGTGGGATTTGATCCGGGTCTCCAGGACCGCGCCCTGGGCCAAAGGCAGGCGCCAAACCGCTGCGCCACCCAGGCATCCCCAGAGTTCACATTCTAAAGTGGACAGTCCTAGATTCTTGGAATGTGGTTTCTGCAGCTCCTGGGGCTTCTTGATGCTATTCAGACACCTGGGGATGGTTGTAGGAGTCACCTCTATCAGCGACTATATGAGACAGGTCCACAGAACACCTGTAGTGACAGCCGCAGAGAGGAATCATGATATGGTATGGTTAAGTGCTGGGACGGCCAGTTGTGCAGAATTACTTTTCCATCATAGAGGAGGGAGGGTGGGAGGGGATGGTCAGGGCGACCCGGGGCACATGGGCCAAGGAGGGACAGCTCACAGACTGGAATTGCACTGGGCCAGGCTGGAAAACATAATGAACAGCTGCCATGCCTGGGGGCCATTGACGGGAAAGTGAGGACACCTGTGAGCTGGGGCTGGTGGGGATCCCTCTGGAGCCTAGCCCCTCCATCAGCTTGGATTCAGGCAGGCTGGGTTTCAGTCTCCGCCCTGTCTAGTGCCCCAGTTTCTTCAATTGAACAGTATTATTTGTGCTAGAACCTTCCTCTCCATAAGGAGGTAGGAAGCCACTGGAAAGGCCTACCTACATTTAGGAAGGTAAGTCCAGCTGCCAGTGCACCTACTGGGGAATCTAAGCCCACTCATCTTCGAGGAAATCCCTTGCCTGCCCACTGCTCCTCAAGGCCCAGACCCAGGCCTTCACTTGCACTGGTGATAAAACTGGCAACCGACCCAGTGAGCGGCGGGTGAGACTCCGGACTAAACAGAATGGACCAGAATCTGGGGGTGTGGCCATTCTGGGAATCTGATCACCAGGGGATCCTGGAGCCTCACTTGGAGTTGAGAACTGCTGGGTCTAGTCTCAGGACTCGAGTCTGGGTCCACACACACTGCTCCTGACCCAGCCTTTCTCATAGGCAGGCTTATGCCTTGGCCTGGTGCTGGTTACAGTGACATTCTCCAGGTCTGCCTTCCACGGCATATTTGGGCTTTGTGCAGGACACCCAGTCAAATTCTAATTCCAGGAGTGCCTGGGTGGCTTGGTTTGGCTGGAGTCATGATCCCAGGGTCCTGGGATTGAGCCCCATGTGGGACCCCCCCCCTCCTGCTCAGCTGGGAGCCTGCTTCTCCCTCTCCCTCTGCCTGCAGCTCCCTCTGCCTGTGCTCTCTCTCTCTCTGTCAAATAAATAAATACAATCTTTTAAAAAATATATTTTAATTTCAGATGAGCAACTTAGACTTTTTTAGTATAAGTGTGTTCCCAGGTTTGCATGGGATATACTTCCAATAAGAATATTACTTGTCATTTATCTGAAATCTAAATGAACCAGGCATCCTATATTTTACGTGATAACCCTATTACGCAGCCTGAGGCGTCTTCCTACTTGTTCAGACACGCTCATGCCCCGGTGGACACACTGATGCTGTGAGCTCTGTTAGTTGGGCCTGTGTCTCTGCCTCTGTCCCGGAGATTTCCCACCTGGCCCAGCATCACTGGCTGAAGTATCCAGGGAAACCTGGCAAGAGGTGGCTGTCTTGAAGCATGAGTGGGAATGAAGGTGTCCCCTTGGCTGAGAGACACCTGCTTCTAGGCTCTGACTCCCTTTAGGCCCCCATGGAAGGGGGAGAGGGTAAACTCTACCCCTACCCTCCCCTGCCACCTCCCCACGCCTCTGCCCAGGTCCCCAGGATGGTGGGAAGGCTCAGAATTTGTGATGGTGAATCTGGAGGGAGCTCTGGAAACAGATATGGCAAGATCAGGATCCCTCCAGATGGTTCTGTTTTACATTGAATCATCTAATCCAGGGTTCCTTTGGGCCTGTTTCCTGGGGAGAGGGGTTGATGGCCTGCAGAGGGCACCCTCCCCCCATAGGTCCCAGAGCCCACCTGCCCCATGGAGCTGGTGGTGGTGGTGAGTGATGAGATGAGTTGGGAGATAGGTCAGGCCCAGGAGAAGAGCACACACTCAGGCCAGAGGTTCTTAATCTGTCAGACCCACTACCTTCTAATATAAAATATTGTGGAAGCCCCTTTTACCATCCTGAAATGAAATTCACAGATATTACAACCAATCCAGAGACCTAAAAACCAAATGTACTGCTTTAATTGTAATAGGAAGAAGAGATAAACAGAAAGCAATGAGAATAAAATAAAATGTATTTCAGTCTGTAAATGTTTTTATTTTTAAAGATTTTATTTATTTATTCATGAGAGACACACAGAGGCAGAGACACAGGCAGAGGGAGAAGCAGGCTCCCTGTGGGGAGACCGACACGGGACTCGATCCCGGGACCCCGGGATCACGACCTGAGCCCAAGGCAGATGCTCAACCACTGAGCCACCCAGGGGCCCCTCAGTCTGTAAATGTTTAAGCATGGCTACAGTAGGAAGGCCTTGCAATGTTTAATCACCTCTGGGTTCTGGCTGCAAACAGAGGCACTGAATGTGACAGGTAAAATGCAGGTGCATCCAGGGCAGTTGTCAGGTGGGTCAAATACCTTCCAGGATTTTCTGAAAAAGGAATATTTCTTTTTCTTTCTTTTCTTTCTTTAAAAAGAAGTGCATCTAGTAATTTTTAAGTAACCTCTACACCCAACTTGGGGCTTGAACTCATGACCCTGAGGTCAAGAGCTGCATGCTCTTCCGACCAAGCCAGTCAGGTGCCCCTGAAAAAGAAATGTTTATTTTAAAAAATATTTTATTTATTCATAAGAGACACAGAAGCAGAGACATAGGCAGAGGGAGAAGCAGGCCCTCTGCAAGGAGCCCGATGTGGGCCTCGATCCCCGACCCCGGGATCAGGACCTGAGCCAAAGGCAGATGCTCAACCGCTGAGCCACCCAGGCGTCCCAAAAGAAATATTTCTTGATGAAATTCCAAACTAAACAGTACACATCTTCCCTGGATTTACTTAGTAGTTGTACTCCTGAAAAATCTGGTGTATGCTTTTAAAGCCATACAACAAAATACTTTGTGCTGATATGTAAAACAGAGTTCAGCTCTAGACTTGGAGATTTATAAACAGGTTTTTCACCAGTATGAGTTTTGGGATGGTTCTTTGTTGCAGAACCATCCCCCTGCCCACTAGTGGTGCCCCCTCATTGCTGCAATGACCAACAGGCCCCCACAATTCTATAAAACGTGTCCTGGGGGCAGCGTATGCTCTGTGAGGGTCAGCATGGGGTGACCACATGGGGAACCCAAAACACCCAGCTTTCAGCTGGGCCCCCTGCACTCAGCCTGGGCTCACTCCACCCCCAATTTACAGACACTCGGAACTCAGCCAGGTCCTGGGGTCTGTGCCAAACATGGTGGCCTGCAGGTTGTTGGGGGCTGGAGGAGGGAGGCAAAGGATACAGGACTGATGCTGCCTCTATGCTCCCTCCTTTCCAGGGACTCTGGAGAGGTGGGGGAGGCAACAGCTGCATGTCTAATTGTGTTGGACAGGGTGATGGGGCTCCCAGATTCCTCTTCCAGGACAGATCCCAAGTCCTCCTCAATAACTCCTGTACCTTAAATTCTACCTTCGAGTCTTCTTGGAGAAGCCAACCTGTGACATGTGGCAATGGCAGTGTTGGGGATGGTGTGACCCAGGTCCTGGGAAGGGGAGCACCAGAAAGGATGGAACCTTCCTGCTTCGAGCATTCAGGAGGGCCCTCCAGAGACAAGGACTCAATGGGGTAGGTATAGATAGATGAGATTTAGTAGGAGGGACTGGCTCATGTGCTTGTGGAGGCTGAGAAGTCCTACCAACTGCCGTCGGCAAGCTGGAGGCCCAGGGAAGCCGGTGGTAGAGTTCCAGTCCAAAGCCAGAGGCCCGAGAACCGGGGACCCCATGGTGCGAGTCCCAGTCTGAGTCTGGAGGTCCAAGAACCAGAAGGGATGATGTCTGAGGACAGGAGCAGATGGATGTCCCAGCTCAAGGAGAGAGCAAATTGACCTTTCCCCTGCCTTTTTGTTCTATTCAGACCCTCGGACTGGAGGATGCCCACCCATACTGGTGAGGGTAATCCTCTTCACTCTGTCTACAGATTCAAATACCAATCTCTTCTGGAAACACCCTCATAGTCACACCCTGAAATAATGTTTTACCAGTTATCTGAACATCCCCTACCCCCATCAAGTTGATACATAAAGTTAACTACCTCAGCCCTCCTAGAGGAGGTGGGCTTTGGGTCATCCTGAAGGACAGTTAGGACTTTAAGAATCTGAGATCGGGAGGATGAGAAGTGCAATCAATGGATCACTGTTACCATCATCGCTGATGATGTGCCCTTGTGGAAGGTACTTTATACATTTCACATGAGCGAGGAGTCCTGTGCGGGGGAATGGGGAGGTATGAGGCTTCTCTGAGCCCTGACAGGCTCCGATGGAAGAGAAGGCTGGATTGAATGGGAACATAGGCTTTATTTGGAAGGCAATGGGGAGCTTTAGAGCGGGGAGAGTTGCTGCAGGACAGGCATTTTTAGAAAAGTCTCCATAGTACCAATGCATGTTGCATTAGAAAAGTTTGAGGCTGGGGATCCCTGGGTGGCGCAGCGGTTTGGCGCCTGCCTTTGGCCCAGGGCGCGATCCTGGAGACCCGGGATCGAGTCCCACGTTGGGCTCCCGGTGTATGGAGCCTGCTTCTCCCTCTGCCTGTGTCTCTGCCTCTCTCTCTCTCTCACTGTGTGCCTATCATAAATAAATAAAAAAACAAAAAAAAAATTATAAAAAAAAAAAAGTTTGAGGCTATCACTGATGTCTGAGATCCCATGAGTCCTGTCCAGAGCAGCGGCCACAGGGATGCACACAGGAGATGACTGGGTGAGGGGTGGGGGGAAGGGAAGGATGGCCCCAAGCCCAGAGCTGGGCATGTGGAGGATGGTCACTGGGCAGGTGTGGATGGCTGCAGGGTACTATAGTTTTTTTCTCACTCAGGGGGTGGAGGTGAGCTTTCCCCTGTGCAGGGTCTGCCTGGGGACCCATTGGATGCAAGGAGCCCAGTCTCTGTCATGTTGGCCCGAGGGGAGGGCCAGGAGAACAAGGGATGGAATATCAAGGTAACACTAGCTAAACACATAAGGGTGACATTTATAAAACACCCTTACCCCCAACACACGCACACTCATTTCAGTGCCTTAACACAGTGTTCACTCTCATACATGTGTTCCTAGTTGGCAAGTGGCTCTTCTCTGTGGTGACCAGACTCCTCTAGCTTGTGGCTCTATGAGCTCTAAGGTCTTCAGTGTTCCCTGTATTCAGTGGAGGGGTAGGGAAAGAGAGGGGCATGCCCACTTCTTGATGGCCTTGACTAAGAAGTGACACATCACTTAATGCCCACATTCCATTGGTGAGAACCAATCATAGGGCCATGCTAGATGCAAGGGCGGCTGGGAAATGTGGTCCGTGGTTGGCAGCCACTTCCTGGTGACACTTGCATACTGAGGAGGGGCACATCAGTGTTGGATCCACAGGTAGCCACCTGCCTGGCGGTGGGCCTGGTAGTAGAAAATGCCCCCAGTCTCCAGCAGGCTTCCAGGAACAGGTGTCCATAGTGAGTGTTGAGGGCACTTCATGTACCTTGTGGGTGGCATCTGCACGTAATAGACTGGGGGTGGTAGTGCACACTGAATGTGACCGTCGTATGCTCTGTATGGATGCGGTAAATGTGGGCTCTGTGTGTGTTGTGCACAAGGGCAGTATTAGTTTTCTCTTGCTGTGTAACAAATGATCACACATTTAGCAGCTTGAAGCAACATCCATTGATTAGCTCACAGTTCTGTAGGTCAGAATTCCAGGTGGGGATGATTTGGGGTCTTTTGCTTAGAGTCACAAAAGGCAAAAATCAAGCTGTGGCTGGGCTGGGCTCTCCTCCGGAGGCTCCAGGGAAGGTGTGCTCCTAGGCTCACTCAGGTTGTTGGGAGAATTCAGTTCCTTGCGGTTGTAGGACTGACGACCCGTTTCCTGGCTGGCTGTCAGCTAGGGGGTTGCTCTCAGCTCTAGAAGCCCCTCCACTTTCAAAGCCAGCAACCATGTGTCAGATCCTTCTGGTGCTTCGGAGCTCTCTGACGCCCCCTTCTGCCACCAGTTGAAGAAAACTTTCTTTTAAAGGACTTGTGTGATTAGATTATCTCCCTTTTGCCATATACTGTGATTACAGGATAGATATCTCATATCCATAAGGACCACCCACACTCAGGGGGGAGGGGGCCCGACAAGGTCAAGGGTCAGTGGGATTATTCTTAGAAATCTGCCTCCCACAAGGGCTGGGGCCAAACACCTTCGATCCCAGTTTCCTCCTCTGCAAAGTGCAGATAATTGTATTGCATGAAGATATGGTGAGAATTAGATGTATTAATCTTGTAAGAGCAAACATTTGCCAAGCACCTTCTCTGCGCTGGGGGCAGCTCTGGGCACTAGAGGTACAGCTGCAAACATGACAGGTGAAGGAGACGTGCGTAAAGGGCCAGCAACACAACTGCCGTGTGGCCTGTGCCTGGGCAGCAGTCAGAGTCGCTGGCTTTAGGCTGCTGTTTCAGGCCTTCCTGCCGAGGCCATGTCTCTCCCTGGGTCTCCACGTCCCCGCCATCTCTCTCCCTCTGCACCCTGGCACAACCTCTTGGGCCCTCCCCGCGCCCAGGAGCAGATCTCTCCCAGTTGGGAGGACAAGCTGCCTTCCCTGAGCTCAGGCTTGCACAGCAGTGGCAGAGGCAGCATCTCCATCCATCAGCTCCATCCAAGGATTCAGAGGGATGTTTACGGTGATTAAGACAGATGCCTACTGACTGCCCACTGCGTGCTGTGCTTCCTCCAGGCCGCCCTCCCAGACTGCCCCCAGCAGGGCACACTCCCTCTTGGGAGGCCGCAGTCCAACCAGCCCCTTCCCTGAAACACGGTGCCCCCCATCCCGCTCCGCTGGGACTCCACATCCTACCTGCGTTCCTGGTCTTCGTCTAGAGGGCTGCCTGGAAGAGTGGCTGGAGGAGCAACTGATGGAAGTCCTGTAAATGTCAGCCGTGGCCCCTGTACCCTCAACCCTAGAGAAAATAGAGGCCAAAATAGAGGCTTTTGCTTTCAAGTTGTGGCTCTAAAGGCCTAAGCTCTCCCCTTCCTCTCCCTGCAAGTCCCACTTAAAGGGCCCTTCCTGCACATCGGCCTCCCCCCATCACCCCGATCCCCTTCTTGCCTGAATTTTCTGTCTCAGTCCTATTTCACTGCCTGCTGTCACCCCAACCCAAAGACCCTCACCATTTCCCCAGTCCTAAAAAAATCCTTCCTCCGCCCTTCCTCACAGATGTCCGAGGAGTGAGTGGTTGATGGTGGCTGATGAGCTGAGCAGGATGAGGGCGGGTTTGAACCCTGGCTTTTCCTCAGGGGTTTGGTGGGGAGGCTGTGTAGTTCCCTGTGGTGGGGGTCCCCAGAGTGAGCGGTGCCGGCTACGCTGTGGTGGAGGGCTGGGCCCGGGGAGCCTTGGGGACTCCTGGCATGGGCATCGGAATACAGAGAAGGCTCCTAGACAGGAAGGAGTCAGACTCAGGGACATGGTCCACGACAAAGCTGGACTCTCAGAGGGTTGTCTCTGGGAAAGGAGACTTCTTGGTTTGGTTCTGACCTAGAGGGGCCATGGAGGAAGACAATTTTTTAGAAAAGGGTGGAAAACTCACGTTTATTAACTATTCTTTCCTGTGAGAGCATGAGCTATGGCTTTGGGAGCCTTAAAATATAGGAGAAATTGGCAGGGGATCCTACAGGTGGCCTTGGCAGGTGGAGACCACAGCCTGGGAAACATGGATGGGTTGGTTCTACACAGATCTGAGCTTCGAATGACATGATGTCACCGGCAGGGCCTCCTCCCTCTCCCCCCAAGAGCAGGGGCTGTGACTAGCCCTTAGTGGATGCTCACGGTTACAGAAAAAGGGGAGGTAGGTACATAGGGACTGCACGTGTGTGCTCATCACCTTTCTGGGGACTGTCCGCCACTCTTCCTTGGGATCGTGGAGATCTGGCCCAGTAGAATGGATCGCCGAGGATGTGTGGGTTCCCTGTGACAGCCCAGAGCAGGAGGCTGCTGACCTCAGGGAGGAGGAATGCAAGCTGTCTGAAAGCATGGTGATGATGGACAGAGGGGAAAAGGCTACATTCTTTCCTAGCAGAGAGCTGCCAGGCATGAGCACACGGGTGTGTATGTGTGTGTGTGTGCACGTGCGTGCGTGTGTAGCAGGAAGCCAGGAGAATGACATTTCAATGGCTGAGCTCCAAGTCGGCGCCCAAGAAAATTTAAAATTAAAAGACACTCTGGTCTTGCTTCCTGCTGTGTTCCCAAGGCCCTCCCGGGTGACTGGCTGGCCAGCTGGCCGGAGCTCAGGGACTGATGCCAGGTGGGCAGTGTCATTGGTGTGCTCGGCCAGGGCTCCTGTGTGGGGTGTCCCTGCCAGGTGCCCTGCTCTTCATCCAGAGGCCTCCTGAGGTTCCTTCTGGTGTGTGGCTCTGCCTTCCTCAGTGCCCAGCGTCCACCCTGAGGTCTAAACTGTTTGCCATGCCCCAGCTGGGGGAGGGTAGATGGGAGCAGTAGGTGTGCTATTCTTTTTCAAGGTCAGATGGAAGCCAGGCCTATTGCCAGTGCTCACACCCAGGAAGCCCGAGCACAGTCACATGGCCCCACCTGGCTACAAGGCAGACAGGCAAAGGTGACCGGCCAAACGGCAGGGGTTCTGTTATTAAAAAAAGAAAGCAAGAATGGATATCGGACAACGGTTAGCATTTTGTCCAGAGAGCCAGAAATATGGGGAGTGGATTGGAGGCTGGTGTGTGGAGGCAGGGAGGCCAGGTAGGAGGCTACAGCAGTAATCCAAGTAAGAAGGTATGGTGGCTTAGACAGGAGGTGAGCTGGGTGAGACAAATGGGAAGATTCAAGAAGTATTCGGAAAAAAAAAAAAGAAATATTCGGGAGGTAGAAACAACAGGATTTGGTATTAGTTAAATATTGAGGGTGAAGGAGTAGAAGGGATCAGGGATGATTTCTGTATATCTGGCATGAAAATTGGGCACATTCATTCTGCAAACATTTGTGGACTCGATCCCCCATGGCAGGTACCATGCCTGGAGAAGTGGGGCACCATCTCTGTCCTTGTGGGGCATTGGAGGAGAAAGAGTAACCCCCCAGGAAATGGTGGCGGGGGGAGCTGTCAGATGCTTGGAAGCCAGTTAGGATGGACAGTGGGTGGGCAGGATTTCCAAGGAAGCAGAATTTACCTTCAGACATGGGGCCATTTGGTAGGGGTGAGGCCTCCTAGAGGAGGAGGCGGGCATTCCAGGTGAGTAAGCAGGAGGACCCAAGACTTGGAGGTGGCCCAAATCATCAGGAAAAACTTTCTAGTGACGGTAGTGGTCACCATGGTGCGGAACAAGCCCTTTGGAACCAGGTGGACCTGAATTCAAATCCTTTCTCTGTGCTTATGTGTTGAGGTGGAATTATATATAGGATCAATCTCTGTTGTAGATTATTTGGCATTATCTATAGAAGCTACCATCACATATATCCCTCAACCCAGCAATCTACTTCCAGGAATTTATCCTACAGATAATACCCAAGCATGTGGGAAGCAACACGTTCACAAGGCTATTTATTGCAGCATTATTTTTGTTATGACAGTAAGACTAGAAATAACCCAAATGTCCATCAGTATAGGATTGAGTAAATAAATGATATATTTATGCAGTGAAAAAGAATGAAGTTCCTCTCTATGTACTAATAGGAAAGATCTTTAAGATATATTGTAAGTGATAAAAGCAAAGCACAGATCAGTGTGTAGAGTTTACTACCATTTGGGTAAAGAAAGAAGATGGGAAGGGAAGGATATCTATCTAAATATATCTGTATATTGTTTTATTATTTTATTTTATTTATTATTTTTTTAAGGATTTTATTTATTTATGAGAGAGACAGAAAGAGAGGCAGAGACACAGGCAGAGACAGGCAGAGGGAGAAGCAGGCTCCATGCAGGGAGCCTGACATGGGACTCAATCCGGGGTCTCCAGGATCACGCCCTGGGCCGAAGGTGGTGCTAAACTGCTGAGCCCCCCCAGGCTGCCCCTGTGTATTGTTTTAAATATCTGCTTGTACATGCATGGAATATCTGTGGAAGGGACATACAAGGCCAGTAGCTTCCAGGACCGAGAACTAAATGACTGGGAGGCATGGTGGGCAGGCAAGACTTTCTACTACACTCTTTGGTACGTTTGGATTTTAGATTATGTGGATGTATTTTTTTGAGAGAGAGTGCAATTGAGGGAGGAGGGGATGGGGGAGTGGGACAGGCATATTCCCTGACTGAGCAGGGAGCCCAATGCGGGGCTCCATCCCAGGACCCTGGGATCATGACTTGAACCAAAGGCAGGTGCTTAACAGGCTGAGCCATCCAAGCACCCCCCCCCCCGATTATGGGAATATATTATATATATATCCCAGCCCTGCTATTCAGTCGCTGTGTGACTTTAGGCAAGTCACTTGGCTTCTCTGAGTCTTCGTTTTCTCTTCCATAAACCATCACGAGCACCATCGGCCTGGTGAGGATCATTGGGTTTCCCAGCAGAAGGGCAGTGGCACACATGTCCCTCCTGCTCGGTCTTCCTTCTTTCTTCACCATCCTGCTGCTAAGCCTCGTCTGGCTCACCCACTGGCAGCGTCTGCCCACCCCAGACTCAGCTGTGTTT
The DNA here is from genome assembly GCF_905146905.1 of Nyctereutes procyonoides. Classification (NCBI taxonomy): domain Eukaryota; kingdom Metazoa; phylum Chordata; class Mammalia; order Carnivora; family Canidae; genus Nyctereutes; species Nyctereutes procyonoides. Next base: position 9,657,505 of record NW_026575040.1, on the reverse strand, counting down.
GGGAATCAGGGTGGGGTACGTTCGACAGTTCTTCCCTTGATTCCCCGACCAGCCAAGATGGGGGGCTTGGGAGAAGGAGCAGTTTTGAGGAGCCAGATCATGAAGCCAGTTGTGATCAAGCTGAGTGTGGCATGTCTGATAGAGCTTAACATCTGGGCTGGTGCTAGGGATTTGAGGGTCTTCAAATTCTTCCCTGGAAAAGGAATAAAAATTATGATAATAATAATTACTGGGGATCCCTGGGTGGCTCAGGGGTTTGGAGCCTGCCTTCTGGCCAGGGTGTGATCCTGGAGACCTGGGATCAAGTCCCACACTGGGCTCCCTGCATGGAGCCTGCTTCTCCCCCTGCCTGTGTCTCTGTCTCTCCCTCTCTCTGTCTCTCATGAATAAATAAATACAATCTTTAAAAAAAATAATTACTAATGTTTATTGGGAATGTACATGCACTATCTCACTTAAATCTCTCAGCAACACTTCAGGCTGGTTATCTTCCCCAGAGTTACTCAGGAAATGCAGGGATGGATTCTAACCCGGGTCTGATCAGCACCGGGACCCAGATCTGCAGCAGGCCGTCTGGAGCAATAACTTTGGGCTTGGCAGATGCTTTCTGTAAAGGGCCAGATAGTAAATATTGTAGGCTTTGCAGGCCGCTCGGCATCTGTTATAGCTGCTCAACCCCATGTTGTATTGTGAAAGCAGCCCTAAACAAGCTGCAGACAAATGCACAGGGCTGTGTCCCAGTAAAACTTGATTTGGGGATGCTGAAATCTAGATGTGATAGAATTTTCATGTGTCATGACATTTTATTCCTCTTTTGATTCCCCCCCCCCATTTAAAAATGTAAAACCATGCTTAGCTCAAAACCTTTACAAGCATAGGTGGTATGGGCCATGAGCTGTGGTTTGCTGACCCTCCACCCACCCCACCTCTCTGAATGATCTGATAACTAGAAAAGTCACCCCTGGCACTAAGTCTTCCTCAGGATGGGGTTTTGTGCCCAGACACCAGCGGCCATAAGGCTAATACCTGCCCCTCATTGTCTGGCTGCTTGTCTCCAGAATAGAGGGGGAAGGGGCAGGACTTGGGCCCTTCCCTGATAAGTCCTGGCCCCTTGAAAACCTGGTTCATTTTTATTTTTATTTATTTTTTAAAGATTTATTTGTTTGTTTTTTTAAATATTTATTTATTTACTTTAGAAAGAGAGAGCATGCATATGTGCACGAGAGGGGGGCAGGTGGAGGAGCAGAGGGAGAGGGTGAGAATCTCAAGTAGAGTCCATGCTGAGCATGGAGCCAGATGCAGGGCTAGATCCCGAAAGGGATCAAGATCATGACCTGAGCTGAAATCAGGAGTCCGATGCTTAACCAACTGAGTCACCCAGGTGCCCTGACCTGGTTCATTTTTAAATGAGAAGCAGGCCTCTAAAGGGTCTGACTTTTCCAAATCTGGCCAGAAACTGGGGTCTCTCTTGAGACAGGAAATGGGGGGCAAAGTTTGGCTCCCCTTTTATGCCCTGTTCTCAACCAGTGCCACACCTGCCTCTGCACCGGTCCTGCCAGGGCCACCTTGGGTGGTGGTGGTGGGGGTGCAGAGGAACAGGGGACACCTGGCCATGGCTGCGGGGGGAGGCCGTCCTGTCATTTGGGGCCTGCCTGCCTCAGGGAGGCAATGGGGCTTTGAAAACCTGCCTCAGGAGCAGGAGTGCCCTGACTACTCCCTTCAGGGGAGCTTTTTTCAGTGATAGCTACTCTTTTCTCCTCTCTGTTCTCTCTTTCTGGCTGATCTCTCTTCCCAGCCCTCTTTTCTTCCTCTCCCCCTTGATTTCCATGTGTTTCCTTCTCCCCAGGCCCCTCCCAGCAAGGCCTGAGTGCTGCTGCAGGGTCTGTGCTCAGACAGCTCCTTCCTGCTGGAAGCCCTGTGTCCCATCCCCCACCCTGGACGTACCCCCCTTTCAGAGACAGACCACCTGCTCCTCTCCCAGTGTGGCTGGGACCGTATCTTCCTGGGGAGTGGCCGGCCTTCTCAGAATCACGGGCCTGGATTCCGTGCTCCCCAGTGCCTAGTGGGCACCTCCAGACCCCCCCCCCCAGCCTGGTGGCCCTGGCCCTTAATGGTCTGTCCCAGGCTTTGTGCCCTTCCCCAACAGCCTTTATAGCCTAGTAGGGGAGAGATTATCCTAACATATCCTAACCCAGTGCCAGCCAACAGAAACACGATTCGAGCCACAAGTGTAATTTTAATTATTTTAGTAGCTACATTAAAAAAGTAAAAAGGGGATCCCTGGGTGGCTCAGCGGTATAGCGCCTGCCTTTGGCCCAGGGCGCGATCCTGGAGTCCCGGGATCGAGTCCCGCGTCGGGCTCCCGGCATGGAGACTGCTCCTCCCTCTGCCTGTGTCTCTGCCTCTCAATCTCTCTCTCTATGTCTATCATAAATAAATAAATAAATCTTTAAAAAATAATAAAAAATAAATAAAAAAGTAAAAAGGAACGGCTGGAGGCAGCCACCTCCTGTTATGGGCATCGGGGGATGTTGCTGTGTCTGAGCTGGGTCTCTCCTGGTCTCCTTTTAGCACCTCTGTCCATCTTCTCCTCCCTTTGCCCCAGGGCTAATGAGCTGAGGCCCCCCCACTGAAAAAGCCTGTATCCACCTATTTCTCCCTTGAATGCCCAGGCTCCAGCTGGTTCCAGAGGAGCATCCTGGGAGAGGTGGCCAGCAGATGCCAGATTCTGGCCACCTGGAAGCCCAATGGCACCTGCAGGTGGTCCCTCCCCCACCTGGGCCCTGGGACCCGGCAAGCAGCCCAGCCCACCTGACTGTGGCCTCAAACACTAGCCCCTTCTACTCAGAGTCGCTCACAAAACATGAGTACGTGAAGGGGACTCGGACTGGGGGAGGGGGAGGGCTGTCTGGGGCGCGGGGCTGATGGCCAGGGTCTCCAGGCCTGTGTGGTATAAAGGGAAATTCATTCCTGGCAGGTGTGCGCTGGGCCTAGGTCTGGCCAGGGCCAGCAGAGCTTTCAGCAGGATTTAATCAGGGCTGAGGTGGGCCTCTCCCTCCGAGAGCTGCAGTCGTGCTCTTGCAGAGGTCACCGTTTCACACGGGAACCCTACGTGGGGAGCAGAAATCCAGCCCGAGCCAACTGACCGTAGAGCCAGCTCGCCTGGGTGAGCAGCTGGTGCAGCCTGCCCAGGCTACAGATGGGCACACTGACGCCCCAGGGAGAATGAAGAGATGAACACTGATTCAGGGTCAGCCCATGCAGATTAGCTCATGGACTTGGAGCTTATTATCCCTGTTTTACAAGTAGAAAAATCAAGGTTCAGACACTTTATGAGCTTGGCCGAGGCTCATGGCAGGTAAGGGGCCGAGTGGGCTTTCCTGCCCCAGGACAGTGACGCAGCTGTGCCTTTTGACGGGGATCCTCTCGCCTTCAGCTTCTCTGTCCTTCCTTCAGGGCTTTGTCTGACCGGGTTTAGGGACAAGGGAGGGGGATTTCAGGGAGTGAACTGGGCAGCATAACAGGTGCATCCCGGACCAACAGATTAGGTGAGCACGGAGTGTCTTTTTCTAGCATTCTCTTTACTGTCTATATCGAGCACTCCTTGGGGACTGGGGGAAACAGAAAGGGTCATGGTGCAGATGTCACTCCAGGCAGTGTGGGTTCTTCTCCTTTTCCCCAGGGGGTGGTTTCAACTTGGTGGGCAGCTTGCTCCTCACGTCAGTGTGTGTTGGGGGCCCGAGAATCTTTCTGTGGTTCTGAGGACTTGCTGGGACCCAGAAATCTCTGAGACTTACTTACAGAACTTTCTATAGATATGTAGATCTAGATGCTCTTCCAGAAATGCCCCTTCTAAGTAAGGTTCTCCTTCATGCCTGGGCCCTCAGAGCTTCTCGGGATATCTCAGATTTCATCAGTGGGTTCCATCATCTCTCTTCCCTGCAGGCCTCGGGCTTGGTGGGCAGTGAGGGATGCCGGGAAGCTGTCCTCTGCACCGACTGAGCACCAGCGTGGGCTGCTCTGCTGCTGTGAGCAAGATGGCATGTTGTGAGGGTCCCTGAGGGTCGAGGTGGCCTTGTATTCTCTGGGGGAGCATGTCCCATCATCAGTCCACTGTGAGTCCCCAAGGGCCATGGGAGTTGATGTGGCCCAGCTGGGTTCTGGAAGCCCTCTGGGCCTCTGGTTTCTCTGATCAAGCCTAGGGACAAGGGGCAGACTGGCTTCCATGAAGGAGAGGGGGTCATCTTGGTTTGCCTAGAATTAGGAGCTGGTCCTCAGGATATAGGAGTTTCAGTTCTGAAACTAAGTCCTGGGTAAACTGAGATGAGCTGACACACTCTTTTACCCTCCCCCCACTCCCTCCTGCAGCCTGGTATGGCTGGACTAGGGAGGGGAGGAGGGATCAAAGGGGCCTTCATTTCTGTATTTTGTGCTTAGGTTGATATTCCAGGCAGACATAGGGGACAAGGCTCCTTGGTGAGTCCAGCCCCAGCACACCCCCTCCCCGCACTGTTCCCAATCCCAGTAAAGGGGTAGGTCTGTTTCTGGCGCTCCCTGTCCTTAGGCTGGGCTGCTGCCAAGCCTGGCCTCCTGTTGATGGCAGTCCTAGGGACTTATGGATCTAGAGGGCCAGGAGGCAGCGTCCTGGGCCCATCCTGCCTCCCTCTGTGATCTTAGGCAGGTCCCTCCACTTCCCTCTCACCCCAGTCTCCCTAGCTGTGAAATGGGGGTTGGATTTAGAAGGTCTGCGGAAACCACTCAAGTTTTGTTTTGAGCCCACACAGATGAGAACCCTGACTCTGCTCCCTGGAAAGTCTAGCAAGAGGCCAGCAGCTGGAGCTGTTAGGCTTTGGGAAGGGCAGGCCGAGGACAAAGCTCTGTGGGGCTGGAAAAAGGAGATGAATTAGTCCTGCCTCAAGAGGGCGGTGGTTGGAGCCAGGGCCCCCTGGAACTTGGACTCATCCTTCCTCTCTGCTGGGAGCAAACTGAAGTAGAGCAAATTGCCCAAAGGAACAGGGGGTGACCAAGCGGGTGTTAGATTCCTGGTCTCCTGGCTTTATGGGCGTTTAACCCTCTTGACTGCTCTGCAGGACAGGGAGCAGCACTATGACCATTTGATAGCTAAGAAAACCAGGCAGAGGGAGGTAATGCCATCAGGTGGTCACTTCACTGAAGACTAGAGGGGGAGAGCAAGTTCCTAGTCCCAGGAGGCTGAGTGATGCTGAAGGTTTTGTTCTGAAATTTAGAGCAGAGCTTGCGGTGTAACACCCAGCTGTGACAATGTTGATTTAACTACGATATTTTATTTTTTATTCTTATTATTTCTTAAAGAATTTTATTTATTAATTCATGAGAGATAAACAGAGGCAGATAAACAGTCCCGATGCGGGACTCGATCCTAGGACCCTGGGACCACGACCTGAGCCAAAGGCAGATGCTCAACCACTGAGCCACCCAGGGGCCCCTAACAACGGTATTTTAAATGACAACTTTTTGGACCAGATCTTGGCATTCAATTAAACTCTGGCGGGGTTCGTATCTTACTTCCTGGAACACTTGGCTGGGCTGCCCGCAGGGGGCACTCACGCCCCATTCACCCATCCACAGATACCTTCCCCCCCCCCCCTGCAGGCCCCCTAAGTAGAGATTCTCTGGAGGGGCAGGAGGTATCTGCAGAAGCAGGGCACCAAACTTTCACCTCCAGGGCGTGGCTCCTCCCCCCATTAGCAGAGGCTCCCCCCAGGGTGGTATGATGATGGCTTCAGGGAATCTGTGTGCAAAATGATGTGAGGGGGACACAACATAGGGTATTTCTAGGGAGAGAGTCCAAGGTTTTCATCACGTATCACAAAAAAGGCATCTGATATACCTTCACGGTTAGGAACTCTGCTCTGGGTACCAGAATCCCAGGACAGGGCTGCTCCCTTCCCAGCCATGGGTGGTCACTTGGGCATCATCCCTGCAGGGCAGGCAGTGTTAAGCACCCTGAGAAAAAGGCAATAGAGCCCCCTCCACTGTCTTCCCCCAAAGTGAGAGGCTTGCAGAAAATGCCCTACCCATCCTGCCCCAGCTTGAGTCGTGTCTGTGGGCAGGAGGAAGCCCAGTCCCCCTGCTGCTTCCTTGCCTCATGGGTTCACCTTCTGGGCCTCAGTTTCCTCACTTGTAAAAGAGAGAAATGAATACTTGCTTTGTAGGATCAAAGCTACTTCTCATGGGCGGGGGTCCGTTAGCCCTGCAGAGCTGGGTACCAGGGAAATTCTGGGCCATTCTTGGCTGGTGCTCTTGTTCCAGAGTCCAGGCCCTCTGCCTGCAGAACCAGGACATGAGAGAATTTTTTGGCCGGCCAGGCCTTCCCGGCTGCAGCAGGACAGCATTTGTCCCCCTGTACCAGGCAGGTGACGTAATAAGCTAGAATGTAAGCTCCACGAGGGTAGGAGCTTGTCTGTTCTGTTCTCTGCTGGGTCCTCAGGACCTACAACATTATCCCACACCTAGGAGGTGCTCAGTAAGTCTTTGTTGAAGAGCAGATGGGGCCATGGGGGTGGGGAGAGCCAGACAGAGCCAGGATAGCATGAGGGAGGAGCTGTGACATTTTTATATTCAAAGGTCCAGGTTCAGCTCTGTTACAAACTTTTGGGGTGACCGTGGGCACCTGTTCTCCCACCTATAAAATGAGGAGATTGTCCCAGGGGGTCTCCAGGCTCCATCCAGGCCCTGTGCATTGTTGAGGTGGTTTGTAAACCATTGAATACTAACCCCACCACTGCCCTCCTTTCTCCGTCTTCTCTTTCTGAGTTACTTCTGGGGCTATAGCCTGATATAAAAACCTATCTGGGAATATAATTAGATACATTTTACTGTTTAATTTAAACAAGGGATTTCATCACCAATAGAGAATGTATTTTATAATACTGGTGACCAATGACTATTAAAATGAGATCTCCATCTGTCCTTCTGAGAAAGTTCTAGCATGTCACCCACTCCCCACCCCCCACCAGCACTGTCTCTAGCAACCACTAAAATAGTAGTAAATACAACCCAACTGCAGTACAAATTATTTAGAACAAAAGTAGGATGTGCTTTGGGTGAACATTGCAGAATTAGATGAGATTTTAAAAAATGAAAACTATCTTCCCTCTATCTAATAGGAACGGTTTAGTGTATCATGCTAGACGTTTCCATGCACGTATGAACACACACCCATTTGTATGATTTCTTGTACAAATAAAATCATAATCTACATATCGTTCTGCAACGTATAAATACCCTTCATGTCAGAACATGAGAGTCTATCCTGTTTGCATGACCGCATTAGTGGACATTTGGGTTATTTCCAGTTTTCCATTATTGCAAAAAGTGTTGATATGACACTTTGTGCCTAATCTTTGTGCACTTATAGGAATTTATCTGCAAGGCAAATTTCTAGAAGAGGAATTACTGAGTCCAAGAATATATAAATTTAAAATATTCATAGAGGATAGCCTGCCTGGCTCAGCCAGTGAAACGTGCAACTCTTGATATTGGGTTGTGAGTTCGAGTCCCACATTGGGTGTGGAGATTACTTAAAAATAATATCCTTGGGGCACCTGGGTGGCTCAGTGGTTGAGCAGCTGCCTTTGGCTCAGGGCATGATCCTGGGGTCCTGGGATCAAATCCCACATCAGGCTCCCTGCAGGGAGCCTGCTTCTCCCTCTGCCTATGTCTCTGCCTCTCTGTGTCTCTCTAAGGAATAAATAGATAAAATCTTAAAAAGTAAAATAAAATATTTTTTAAAAAGAAATAAAACATTCATAGATGTCACCAAACTGTCAAAATCAAATTTTTGTCTATTTATATGTTCGCAGTGTGCAGTTGCTAATTCACCACCATGATCAGGCCATCTTGTCAATCTTTACCTGATAGGTGAGGGTTGTATCTTAGTGTTTTAATTTGCATTTCTTCAACTGGAAGTGGAGTAGAGCATGCTGCTTATATTTATGGGCCTTTATACTTTTTCTTTTTTTTTTTCTTTATACTTTTTCTGATATCCATTGTCCCACTTTTAAGTTGTCTGCTTCTTATTGATTATAAAAGTGCTTTACATATGAAGGACATTGTTAAATTAATCTTTAGCTTGTTCTAATTACTGGCAAACATTTTTTTCTTAATTTGTATTTTATTGATTTATGTCTTATTTCCAAAATCTACATAGTAACAGTTATCAGAATTCTCTTTATGGAGTCCTGGTTTCTTGCTGAGTTGTGTTTTTAATACTACAACCCCAGTGACTGGGATGGTCCTCAATCCACACATTGAGACTCAAGGGAGGAAGTGTTTTACCATTTGCAGCTGAAAAGTGAGTGGGTGCAGAGGGTCTGCAGATAACTGGGGCAGCCAAGAGACCACATGGTGTGATAGAGAAAAATCTAGACTTCCTTCCCAGATCACTTCCTGGTTTAACGTTTGATGAGTCTGTTCACACATAGTGTGTCCTCAGGTTGCTGGGAATTATTTGGGAATTATTTCTTGTCCTCCTTAAAGCTGGAGGTAGAGGGGCACCTGGGTGGCTCAGTCAATTAAGCGTCTGCTCGGGTCATGATCCCGGGATCCTGGGATGGAGCCCTGTGTTGGGCTCCCTGCTCAGCAAGGACTCTGTTTCTCCCTTTCCCTCCCCTCATTCAAATAAATGAATTTTATTTATTCATAAATAAATATGAATTTGCTCTCTCTCTCTCTCAAATAAATAAACAGACTATTTTTTTTTAAAAAAAAAAGGTGGAGGTAAGGGATGCCTGGGTGGCTCAGAGGTTGAGCAACTGCCATCGGCTCAGGGCATGATCCTGGGATCCGGGATCAAGTCCCACATCAGGCTCCTTGCAGGGAGCCTGCTTCTCCCTCTGCCTGTGTCTCTGCTTCTCTCTGTGTGTCTCTCATGAATAAATAAATAAAATCATTAAAAAAAAAAAAGGTGGAGGTAAAACGAAGTGAAGGGTCAGGTCCTTTACGACTCTGATCTGACTCCACAGCAGAATTTCCCCACATTCACCATGCCTTCGGAGCATGTAGAATATCAACATCTGGGGCACCTCCCCCCCATCTAGGACAATTAGATTGGAGCCCTGGGAGGTGGGGTCTCAATAGCTTTTAATGCTTCCAGCTGACTGATGCTCCTTGTATCTGGGGCGAGCCTGAGACTGGGCATTTCCAGCCAGCTCCAGGAGATGCTGATGCTGCAGGTTCAGGACCACGCTGACAGGAGGAGGTTGGCAGCACCTGCATCCCTGGGCACCTCTTTAGAAATGCAGTTGCAATTGATCCCCCAGTCTGGCTTCCACCGCTTCTGTGCGCTTGGGTAAACACACTTATCTTCGAATGCAGGGCTTCAGAGCTTACACTATTATATTTGCTTTCTGATAATTCATCAAGCTGTATACTTATGATCTTACCAGGGAAAGAGGGACAGGTTATCCTAGACCCCCCCAAAAAGGATGAGGAGTCCTGATGCAACTGCACTTTGCCTTAGAGGCCGTGCACATAGGGGCAGAATTTGGGAGTCAAGAGGATGATCATAGTACATGCTTCTGCTTTCTTTTCTTTTAGAAGTAATTAATTAATTTATTTATTCATGAGAGATATAGAGAGAGGCAGAGACACAGGCAGAGGAAGAAGCAGGCTCCATGCAGGGAGCCTGATGTGGGACTCGATCCGGGGTCTCCAGGATCAGGCCTGGACTGAAGGCAGGCGCTAAACCGCTGAGCCACCTGGGCTGCTCTTCTGCTCTCTTTCTAACACAGAAGGAAGAGGGGAGTGCAGGGGTCCAGCTCAGCTACCAAGGAGTCCCCTGGGCCATGGATGTTTGAAGTGGATCTTGGGTGAGCCTCAGTTTCCTCAGCCGTACAGTGAGGCTGGTGATGCCTCCTTCTCCAAGCTATTCTGTTTTGGGTCAAACACACTCAAACACAGCAGCTAACCTGGCACAGATGATTGTATGATCCAATCTAGCCCCCGGTGAGGGCTTCCCAGGAAACAGGTTACAGCCAGCTCTCGGTCCTGGGGCCATGCATAGTGCTTAGTGAGGCAGGCAGACCTGGTTTGCCCCCCGTGAGTGCCCGTGCACCTCAGTTTGCTTGTCAGTTCCAGGCAGATAGTCCAACCACTTTGGCAGGGTTGTCGTAAGGATTAAAGGGGGCCACGTGTGTGAAGTGTGGAGGCCAGCGCCAGGCCCGGAGCCAGCAGCTCTGTGTACCCTGGGGGGGTTCCTGGCCTCTGAGAACAGAGTCCCCTTTGACTCTGCTGGCCACCGCGGTCATTCCAGCACAATCGCTGAGCGCTGGAGAGCAAACATCTCTGCCCCACCTTTTCCTTGGCTGCAGCCCCTCCGGCCAGCCAGGTTTGGGTTGGCGGGCAGGGCGAGTGGCTCGGCTTTGATGGGAGTTGTGTTGAGGCCGGGAGACGGAGCTGGGGCTCCCACCGGCCACGGTGGCTCGGGCCCAGATCCTACTCTTAACCAGAGCCTGGCAGGGCCCTGCTGGAGGGAGGTGACTTGGCACCGGGAGTTCCTCAACCACCCCTAAGACATGGGCATGGTTGTGATTCCCATTGTATAGTTGGGGAAACTGGGAGAATTCGTCTCCAGCTCTGGGGATCACCAGGGAACATGGGAAGGCAGAAATGCCTCCTGATGTGCTGTGAGTCCCAAAGTCCAATGCATCACCTCCACGAGACCCCTATTTAAATGAGGACAGCAGACCCCAGAAGGGCGGACATGTGCCCACACAGGCTTCCCGGGCATCTGATCTATGCCTGTCTCGGCGCCCCTGCTGGAGGAGAGGGGAAGATGAATCAGACACAGGCCTGGGTCCAAATCCCAGCTCTGTTTCTGGCCAGTAGCAGGGACAGCTCCTCTGCACCTCAGTTTACTCATCTGTCAAATGGGATGTTAAAGGGAAAGTTAGAGTATTGTGTGCTAAAGTGATTTTTTAAATGGCACTGGTTTATGCAAGTGAGGCATTATTAATCCTCCTGAGCTAAAATCTAGGTCTCTGGGGCTGAAGCAGAAAAAGCACGGGAGAGAGCACAGGAGGGACTGTGGCACCTCACACAGGAGCAGGCATGGGCTGGGCAGGGGGCAGACTGCTAGTCAGCAGGCGCGAAGGGCAGAAGGCTTGTCTCTCTGCATGTCTTGCCTTTCTTGCTCATTTTTCAGAGGAGGACAGAGTAGCCCAGAGCAGGGGTTTCGCCCCAAGATTAGAGAAGCAGGAACGTGTCCCAGGTCTGGGCAGGAGTTCCCAGTGTAGACTACTGTGCAACCCCAGGAAACCGCTTTAACCTCTCTGGGCCTCAGTTCTCCCCCTGTTGGTCACACCGAGAGACCTGCCAGAAGTGCCTTGCTTCTGATGCACGAATACCTGTCATGGAATGACCCAAGGGGCCATCGAAGGGGTCCCCCCAGAACCAGGCTCAGGCTGGATCAGACTAATGTGGAAGGTGGAAGGGATCAGGTTGGGGAGCCCCTCGCAGCAGGGTCCCAGAAACCTGTAAGGGATGACATGACCTTGGGGAGGAGAGTGGCTTTGTGTTTGCTGTGGCCTCTGCTGTGGATAAGGTGGTCCTGGGTCCTCAGGAGGTGGGGAGGGAGGCGAGGATGCCTGGGGAGCTGCAGGCCTTCCAATACCGGGGTGGGACCTGATGTGAGGAGAGCAGCCTGCTGGGGTGGGGGGGCAGGCCTGGGGGCACGAGGGGAGGAGGAAGAGGGGGAGGCAGGGGACTGTTGCCAGCCAGGAAATGTCTGCTGGCTGGCATCAGGCGCTCTTGAGCTAGCGCGCTTCCTGTAAGCAGTGCACACAGACCCAGTGACCTCACCCCTCAGACATTCGGGGACAGCCCCCCATTCCAAACAGGCCGTCCCGTGGTCCCCTGGGACCACAAACGAGCGGTAGTGCGGACCTCTCAGCATTTAAACAACACCCATTCATTCAGCAATGTTTACTGAGCACCCACTTTGCGCGGGCACCATGCCAGGCAGCAGCTCACAAGAGACACTCTGGAGCGTGGTGACTAACGGGCTTGCCTTCTTCTAGCCAGTCCCTGGCACCTGGAGCCAATCTCCTTGTGTGCTCTTTCGGTTGGGACAGTTGAGGTCAGCACTGCTGGGAAGAGTCCCTAGAGTGGGTTAGCCTCCGAGAGGTGGGATGGGGGATGGCCTGCGAACGTGGATTTGGCCCCACTCATGCCAACCTGCTGCAACCTGCTGCACTGGGGGTCTGCATCCCCCGACAGTCAATAGGGTGTCATCACCCTCACTTACAGAGACACACTTGAAGCCTCTTGCCTCAGCCAGAGGGCAGGCATTTGGGAATCCATTTTCTACCCACTCAATTCTTCATTCTTAGCAATCCTACGAATGAGACCCTGTGAGCTCCATTTGATAGATGAGAGAACTGAGCCTCAGCGAGGCTAAGTGACTTGCCCAAAGCCACTAGACTAGTAGGTCGTTTCAAACTGAGGCCAGGGGCTCCGTTATGCTGGTCTAAGGTCTTCATGGTGAGGAAAGACTCAGGTCTGAGTCCTGGCCCAGGCTTTCATGGACTGTGTGACCTGGAGCAAGGTCGCTCACCTGAGCCTGTCTCCACCCTGCCTGGACATTCTGTTTCCTGGGAGCTATGTTCCTTCTTGGAGCAAGCTGGGCTATGCTCAGGGGGTGCCGCCTCCCAGAACTCTCTGGCCACACGGGACCTGGAGAAGGCCTGAGCCCATTTCTCTGTCTCAGGTCTAACCAGACCATTGGCAAGATTTGATAGAGTGTATGCCCTTTGCTAGGCGTACTGGGCAGGGCCAGTTGGGGAGGAAGAGGAGAGGAAGGTACGGCTGAAGCGCAGGGCACAGCACTGTGTCACCCTTCCCGTCCTCTTTCAGCTTTCAGGTACCAGAGGATGTTGGGGGTGAGGGAGGACCATCCTATGTGAAATAATGAGACCAGTATGGGTCACCATGATGACCACGTCTTTGTTCACACGTTGCTTCATGAAGATACCACGTCTTAACTCATTTCATCCCAAAGACAGCTTTGTGAGTTGCTGATATTGACTCTGTTCTGCAGATGAGCAGATGAGGAAAATGGCCCTTGGACAGATTGTGCTAATGAGTGTATGGGATTTAAGTCTCTGACTCCTCCGTGGAGGCTTCCAGAACCAAGCAGTGGAGGGGGCAGATTCAGATCAGAGAAAAGTGGAAGGCTTTACTTTTTACAGCTGTGTGGAGCTCCTGCAAAGGCTTTGAGGCAGGTGAAATAGAAGCTATTGGAATAAAACACCCTTCAGATGTTTGCCTCTCTCCGGTGCCCTCCATCGACCCTAAAACCCTGTGGCTGCAGTTCCCACAGCCTCGCCTGGACTGACAGGCTGCCTTTTCCATGGAACCACACCAACCTTAGGCTGTGGGGATAGTGCTTGGGACCTGCTAAGGGTCCTGGCTGCCGTCACAACCTCTTCAAAGCTTCAAGTTTGCCCTCTGTTAAGTGGGGATATTGCTAAATGGGGTGACGAGAAGATTGTACTGGGCACAGCTGGGAAGCGTTGGCAGCAAGCTTTTCCAGTTGACTTCCATTCCTCCCTCCCTCTGAGGAGATGCAGCTTGGAGATGGTATCAGATAAAGGGGAGGCAGCTCAACTCTGTGTAAAGAATTGGGGCACTGGCTACAGACAGCTGAGCTCAAAACCCAACTCTCTCTCGTACCAGCCTTGATCAAGTATGTCACTTCTCTGGGACCTGCACTTTTCTCATTTATAAAATAATGCCCACCACCAGAATGGACTCCTTTCGCATGGCTGCAGGTGTTACTCGGCAGAGGGGAGATTCATACTCACTATAGAGACGGTCATGTTCCACCCAGAGGACTGCCGCAAGGTTGGTGACATCTCAGAGCCACGGGGCAGACGCATCACGGTGAAGATGGGGAGAGAGTCTCTAGCACCTCCTCAGATCAAATCACTTGCATTATTAGTTGCTCGGATAGAAAACCTGGCTCAGATATTCCCAAAGGGAAACCAGGCTGCTCCAAGAAGGAATTTAGCTCCCAGGAGACAGATGCCCAGGCAGGACAGAGACAGAGGCCCAGAAAGGAGAATAAGCCAGACTCTGGGCTCCTTCTTGTTTCCCTACTCTAGTTTAATCCAGGCCAATGCAACAGAAACTTTCTGAGCTTTTACTATGAGCAGGTACCTTGCTAGGTACTTTGTAGGATCGGGGAAATGGTGGATCAGACATTAATGCTGTCCTTAAGAAGCTTACAGTTGAGTGAAAAAAATTAATGATACTATGAATGGGATCTCTCCATGCAGCCCTGCCTCACAGGCACCTAGCACAGCACTTGGTACCCAGTAGATGCTCAGTCTACCTTGACTGAATGTAGGCTATGAACTGCAATCGGTGGCAGACCCGGGGTGGGTCTTTTATGCAGGGCTTTGACGGCTGCTTAAGAGTCCTCTGCTCCTGCATTTGTCCATTGGTTCTTCCTCAAGACCCATGAAGATCACAACCCCAGCTTCTCCTCACTCCTGCCACCAGCCCTCCTCTGAACTCTGAGGAGTCTCCGGATGTGAGGAGGAAGTGGCCAGGCTACGGAAGGCAGGCTCATTTCCAGCACGGGGCCCTGCCCGCCAGCCCCGGGTCCTGTTTACAGAGCAAGGCGGACAGGCCGGCGGGACTTGGCGGCAAATGTGCTTCTGCCTCTGAGAACAGAAGAGGCTGGCAAAGCCTGGCCAGGCCAGGCGCGGGGAGGCCTGTGCCAAGGGGAAAGTCGAATGTAAAGAGTGTTTCCTCCTGGCCAGGCGGCCCCAGACTTTTGTCTCCAGTCTGTGGGCAGTTCCTCTAATGATTCATAATCGGCGGGAACTTAAAAATAAACCCCACCTCAGCCTCGCACCACAGCCTGGCCGGGCCCTCGGGAGCGTGGCAAACGGGGAGGTTGAGGAGAGGCCCTGAGGAGGCCTGGGGCACCTGGGTGCTGCCGGGCAGAGGCATTGCCAGGCTGTGGCCAGCAGTCACGTTTTCCACCAGAGGACTTGGAAATTAGGCCACTGGTTGGTCTGGAGCAAGGGAACTCTGCAAGGCCTGGGTTTTCATCTGCCCCCCCCCCCCCCAGAGTACGGTGGATGAAGCTAGGTAGAATTTTGAAACAGCTGGGCCTTAAGATATATTTTGGATATAATTTCGAATTTATGGAAAAGTTGCAAAAAAAAAAAAAAAAGTAGAACAGAGAACCCCTGCGTAACCTGTGACCAGATTCATCAATTGCTTATATTCTATCCCCTTTGCCTTCTACACTCTATCTCTCATATGTTTTTTTTTCCCCCAGAATCATCTAAAAGTAGGCTTCCAGCATCACCCCTCTCTGGCCCCTGGGCCTTCAGTGTGTTTGTTTCCTGAAACAGTCAGTGCTTGAATTCCTGACCGACCACTTACTAAGTGTATTCCAGGGCGAGCTGTTCAAGTCCCGCATCCCCCTCTGTGAAGCGGTGCTACGAGGGCCCCTCACTGTGGAGAGGACGAGAAGTAACTGGAAACATCTGCTGGGATAGTAATAATAAGCAGAGCTCATTATCATGTGCAAAGCAACTTGCACACATTACATCATTCACCCTGCACAACATCCCTCCTTTCCCAAAGAAGAAACAGCCTCAGAGACGGTGTGTAATTTGTCACACAGCAAGCTAGGCTTTGCTGTCCACAGTGAGCACTGAATTCTGGGCCTGTCCTCTTCATTTTGTCCGTGTTTTGCTATTTATTGCAACCAACGGCTGGGTTTTCTAGGGATCTCTGGGGCACAGGGATCTCTGGGTTAGGATGTGAGATGCTTCTGCAGCAACCCAGTGTTCCAGATCCCTGGAGGCCGGGTAGGAAGGAGCCCTTCCCTGCGGCAGGGCTGGAGTGGAAGCTGCTTCAGCAGCCAAATGGGCTTCCTCTGAGTTCCTCTGGCCGCCTCGTGATCTGCGCTTATAATTCTTGCAGATTGTCTCCAGAACCTGGGAAATCCCACCAGAAGACCCTGAGCCTCCCGGGTCTCTCTGGAGGTCCTGCAGTGATGAGGCCTGGCCACCAGATGGCCCTACACGGGTCACTGCGCTCTCAAGGAAGAGACCTGTCCTCTGTCCAGAGTCTGTCTTAGAGAGGCCGCTGTAATTCGAGTATGTTCATACTGCCATCCCATTTAGCCTTGGTTGCAGCCAAGGAAACTGAGACCTCAAGGGCCAGAGACCCGCCGTGGTCACTTGGCTCACAGTGCTTCCAAGGAGTTTGTTACCTTGGTTGAGCAAGGCCACAGGACTGTGACAGTTGCTGGATTTCTCTGGACCTCACTTTCTACGTGTATAGAAAAGTACGAGTCACTTCTTCCAAGCTTTCTTCAAGGGGTCTGGACGTCAGGTCAAATGCCAAGGCTTGGTTTCCCCATCTGTGAGATTGGTATAGTGGTAGAGGTTGTTATGAGTCTCGGGCGGTATGAACAGCCATCCACATCTGAGGTGCTCTGAGGCTTCAAGCCTGCACGCCTGAGTCCAGCCACCTACAGGTGAGCTCTGGGCCTGCCTTCAGCTCCCAGGGCAACCTCATTGTTGGACTGTAGTACAGGACACCCCGGGACTCATTTCACCTGTACCTTCCATTCCTCAGCTCGAGGAGAGTCCAGAGAGGGACCATGATTTGCCCAAGGTCTCCTAGTCCCATATGACCACACCACAACACCCATCCACTAACCCTGGGAACAGCTGTTGTTAACTCTTCTCTTTGCCCAGAAATCCAGTAAAGAAGCCTATGTGGGGAAGGGCTGGTCCAGCTGGGGCAGGAATGGGAACATAGGAGCCACCAGGCCCTGGAGGCCATGCTGCAAAAGGGCTCTCAGTTCAGAACCCAAGGGACATTCCTTCTCCTGAGGGACAACCAGCCCTCCCTCATCCCAAGGTCTTCCATGGAAAAACCCCTCGGGGCTCACCTGCCCAGACCCTGGGGGTGGGGGTGGGGAATATTTTTAAAGTTTAAATACTCTCCAAGAGCATGCTACATTTCTATTCATACAGTGTATCTATGATTTTATTTATGAAATAAGGCTTCTGTTCTCTGTTCATTAGCAGGCTCATGTAAACCCTTTCCCTAGCTCAGGATGTGGGGCCCGGGGAGAAAACTAATAAAAATATAAAAATATGGAATTCCAGATGCAGCACCGGGCAGGACCAGGCTTCCTGCCTGGCGGGGAAGGGGGGCACATATTACCCCATATTAGTAACTGTCCAGAATCCCAGGCTGATAACATGCATATTTCGGGAAGCACATCTAGGAACTTAAACTCATTCATACTTAACTGCAACTGGCTGATGGAGTGGCTTTTCCTTGAGTATGTTTGAATGGCGAAGAAGAGAGAGCAGGGGCTCCAAGAGCCCGAGTGGGATGGGGAGGAACAGGGCAGATGGTTGGGGGGTGCCCAGAGAGTGGAAGCACAGGGCCCCACAGATTGCCCATATGCCCACCTGCCAGAAGGAAATGGGAGATTTGTTTTCAGGAGAGGCCTGCCTGGGTTGCAGGGAGCACAGATAACTCAGTTTCCATGAGTCAGAGTTTGTAATTGGGGGGGGGGGGGGTCGGCGCAGGGAGAGAAAGAAGCATACCTGTGACCTAGAATTTCCCCAGCAGGAGGGGTTGGCCAAGAGGCCCAGCCTTATCCATCTCTCTGCAGAGCCTCTCAACTAGTCTGAGAAGCAGGAACTGGGAAGTCATCTCCATTTGTCTCCGGCAGGCTGAGGCCCAGAGAAAGAGAGGGCCTTGCCCACAAGTGGTCAACTGAGTGCCTGGAAAAAACCCAAGGTGTCCTCCTCCATTACCTTTTACTCACATACTGCCTGAATCTGGAGTTGGGCCAGGCCAATTTCTGGCTCTGTGACCCTGGATAAGTTAATGAACCTCTCCAAGCTCAGTTTTCATTATCTGTAAAATGGGAGTGATCTCTCCTATCTCTTGGGGTTGATGACAGGATCTGATATTGCAGGGAAGAGCCTGGCGCACCGTGGGCCTGAAAATTAGTGGTAGCTATATCACAGAGGACTTAAACTTTGGGCATGGTTCTTCAGGCAGCTTAATGCAAAAAAAAAAAAAAAAAAAAAAAACAAACCAACCCTTGGCAATCCTTTATGAAGTTACCACGAATAGTTGAATCCTCATTGTGGGGTTAAGTGGAGGAGGAAGAGGAAGGTTTTAGGGCTGCCCAGGAGCCAAGAGGGTGAGGGAGGCATTGTGGCAGGCACATTGTACACCGTGGAAGGGGCGCTTTGGAGGCCTGGCGGGTACAGGAGGGTCAGTGCCAGGATGGGCAGGGCCTTGAATGCCAGATGGAGAAGTCAGGGCCGGCTTGCTCTTGTCTGGAGATGTTTGACTTTGGCAATGGGGTGTCTAAGGGAGGTTCCCTGTGTGTGTGTGTATTTCCATCCACTCCCAAAGTTGTTTCTCTGCCGCCGCTGCCGCCGGAGAGCCACCCGTTTATGGCTCCTGGCTGCCCCTGGGCGGCCTCTCCCAGCCCTCCTCCTCCCTGGCTGTCTGGCAGCCAACTGAATTTTATGTGGGGAATTTGAGGAATTCGAAAAGCCAGAATGCAAATGTCACTGGTGGAGATTTCCTTGTCAGCCTCCAAGGTGGTGGTGGTGGTGGTGGGGGTTGGGGAAGCCCCCTGCCTGTGCGACAGCGTTAGGCCAGGGTGGAGCCCCGGGGTTGGGGACCCCGGGCCAGGTGCTCGCAGCCAGGTGGCCCGAGCCGAGCCGCGCGCGGACAGCTGCGGGCTGCTGCAGGGCGGGCTGGGGCGCCCAGGGCGCGCGTCCCTAACGGTGCTTAGAGCCGCGCTGTCCGCGGGGAGGCTGCTGTCTGGGGGGCCCGGCGCCGGGGTGGGGGTAGGTGGGGGTGCGAGTGCGGGTGCGTGTGGGGAGGGCCCGCGAGGGGGCGGCGCTGCGGGGCGGGAGCCGAGCCGGAGCCGGAGCCGGAGCCGGGAGCCGCGCCCGCCCGGGGCGTCTCTATCTCCCGCGGCCGCGGCGTCTCCGAGTCTCGGCGGCCCGAGCGCAGGGCCTTATCTGCTCTCCCCGGCCGGGCCCCTTCCCGCCGGGCCGCTCCCGCCTTATCGGCCGCCCCCGCGAGGCGCTGGGGCCCCGGGCGCCGGGGCTGCTGCAGGGCCCTCCGCCCGCACCCCTGCCCTCCCCTCCCTCCCCTCCCTGCCGGGCCCCTCCGCACGAGCTCCCCCCACCCCCCACCCCACCCCTCCACGTGCCCCCTCCCCGACACGCCTCTCTCTCCCCGAGCTGCCCCCTCCCGGGGCCAGGAGCACCGCATCAGAAAAGGGTTTTCGTCACATCTGGCCTTTCCTGAAAAAGATAAGCCTAATTATGCTTAATCCCATTGCAGTCACGTTTTAAAGGCTTTCAAAAAAGACCACGCTATGCAAAAGCAAAGCGGAAAAACAAAAGCGCCCAACTTCTAAGCCCACTCTCAGGAGGGCTGTCCTGGGACACCAGAGTCCTTATCTAACAGATCTTTCTAAAAGGCTTTTCTACTCAGGGCTCAACGTGTTAAACGCAGCAGCACCCCCCCCCCCCCAGCTGGAAGCTCAGTTTCCCCACCTGAATATTTGACACTGTAGAACATGAAGCTCGCCTCATGGTGCAGGGAATGTGGGTGCAGACCTTTGTAATAACAACTTGGCAGTATAGATGGAAAGCCATAAAAGTATTCATACCCTTTGACTCAGTAATCTCTTTCTGGGAATGTATCCCAAGGAAACAGTTCAGCAGCAGCAAAAGAAAAAAAAAAAAAAAACAAAAAGCGATGGGTTCATCAATGTGTTATTTGCAAAGCTAGGAGGCATATCTCTCTAAGTGCAAAATAGGAACATACCAGTCGCTTGGAACTGGGTTTGAACCCCCCCTCCCCATGGTCACCCAAAACCTTCAGTGAATGTCTTAACCTCACCGAATTTCCCTTTTCCTGTCTCGAAAGTAGAGAATCCCACCCGTCAGAGGACTTTTCTAAGAATTCCAGGAGACAACCTGTGACACATCTAGTACAGGGTTTGGGTAGAGGAAGAAAATTAAAAAACTGTTATTTTACTTTCTCCATCCTTACAGAAACGAAAGTTGGGGATACTTCAAGCCACATTTGTAAATACTAAGGAATACGTATCTGCTGGTTAAGGTCTTGGGATTTTTGAATCCTTCACTGTTGGATTAGATCAGAATCCTAGCTTCACCACCTATTTCCTAGCTGTGTGATCTTGGCAAGAGAATAAAAGGCTCAATAGAAGGTACCTCGTAACTGCCATGAATTACATGAGGTAATATGCACAACGTGTGTACGTCTGTGCCTGGCACGTAATAAGCGCTTGATATTTGGTCGCTATTATTATTAAATAGTATTTGAAACTGGAAATAATTTCAGCACCCCAAATACTACAAGCTAAATAAGCCAGTGACTCTTCCAGTGGAATATGATGCGATATTTAAAAAGAGTAAGATAGGGATCCCTGGGTGGCTCAGCAGTTTAGCATCTGCCTTCAGCCCAGAGTGTGATCCTGGAGACCTGGGATCCAGACCCGCATGGGGCTCTCCGCAGGGAGCCTGCTTCTCCCTCTGCCTGTGTCTCTGCCTCTCTGTGTCTCTCAGGAATGAATGGATAAAATCTTAAAAAAGAAATAAATAAATAAAGTAAAAAGAGTAAGATAATTAATATAAACTAATGAGGAAAGATGTACAGGATAAGTGCAAAAAAGAACATTGCATCTGTCTGGATAAATATGAAAAAATCAGAAGTAAAAATAGAAGATGAATGCTTTAGGAAAAATCTTGTATAATGCTGGGGGTAGAAAGAATCTTCTCAAGAAGCCAGGGACTCATGAGCATGAAGGAAAAGACAGATTAGACCAAATAAGAGGTTTAGAGGTCTCCATGGCAAGAGACTCCATGGCAAGGCTTCATGTCTTTTATCCCTCTTGATCCCTCATGTGGAATTCCTATAAATTAATTGGAAAAAGTCAAGCAATAGAAAAATGTACAGCATCACTTCACAGATGAGGAAATGCAAACATAAGAAACATACACAACCTTCCCACTTGCTGGGGAAATGCAAATAAAAATATGAACTAAATACCATTTTTCACCAAGCACTGTTGAAGTAGAAAAGGGCATGCCCTTTGCCCCACCAATCCCACTCTCAGAACTTTATCCATAACAAAAAATATTTTTTACTATAGTGTTCTTTATAGTGAAAGTCTCAGTGTCTGCCTCTAGGGCATAAGTAGATAGATTTGGTTACATCCAAACTGGGGAATTGCCGTGCACTGCTAAGAATTGTTGAAGAAACAAGTGTTGGTGAGGACGTGGAGAAAAAGGAACGCTCGTGCATTGTTGGTGGGAATGCAAACTGGTGCGGTTGTTGTGGAATAGATTATGGAGGTTCCTCAAACAATTAAAAAAAGAATTATCATATGATCCGGTAATGGCTTTGGGTATTTACCCAAAGAATACGAAAAACACTAATTCGAAAAGATATATTCACCCCTATGTTTATTGCAGCATAATTTACAATAGCCAAAATGTGGAAGCAGCCCAAGCGTCCATCAACCGATGAACGGATAAAGAAGATGTGGTATATAGATACAGCGGAATATTACTCAGCCATCCAAAAGAATGAAATCTTGCCATTCGCAACAACATGGATAGATGTAGAGTATAATGCTAAGTAAAATAGGTTCGCCAGAGAAAGACAAATACCACATAATTTCATCCATATGCGGAATCTAAGAAAAAAAAAACAAATGAACAAAGAAAAAAGAGACGAACACGGAAACAGACTTAACTCTACAGAACGCTGGATGGGTAGCAAGGAGAGGGCAGTGGGTGGAGGGATGAAATAGGTGATGGGGATTCAGTGTACACTTGCCATGATGAGCGCTGAGTAATGTATAGAATTGGTGAATTACTATATTATCACCTGAAAATAACATAACACTGTGAACTATGCCAGAATTAAAAAAAAAAAAAAAGGAATGTGTTTGCTCTTTTTAGATGCAGTGACTTGTGGGATTGTCTGTGATATTGATAGGCAAAACAAGGCAATTGTGCAGTAATATGTAGACTATGATCCCATTTTGTGTTAAAAAATAAAGCTTGTGTGTGTGTGTGTGTGTGTGTGTGTGTGTGTATGTGTGTGTGGTGTGTGTTAAGAACAAGCTTCCAAACCTTCAACCAGGGTAGATATTTGGTTATGTTTGAGCCTAAGGAAAAGTGGGTGCATATATGGAAAGAAAGCAGTAAGCGGTATTGCCCATTCTTCTTTTTTCCCCCAGTTTTATTGAGATATAATTGACATATTGTATATGTTTCAGGTGTACAACATAATGAATTGAGATATATTTTGTGATCACTATAGTTAGTTTAGCTAACAGTTGTCACTCCACATAGTTACAAATTCTCTTTCCTGTGAGAACTTTTAAGATCTACTCTCTTAGCAACTTTGAAGTGTACTGTACTGCTCGCTATAGTCACCAGGCTGTACCTTACATCCCCAGAATTTATCTTGTAACTAGAAGTTTCTACCTTTTGACCCCCTTCACTCTTCACCCCCAACTGGCCCCTCCCTCTGGTAACTGCCAGTCTGTTTGCTCATTTTTCTTTTTTTAAGATTTTATTTATTTATTCATGAGAAACACAGAGAGAGGCAGAGACATAAGCAGAGGGAGAAGCAGACTCCCAGCAAGAACCCGATGGGGGACTTGATCCCAGGACCCCGGGATCATGCCCTAAGCTGGAGGCAGACGCTCAACTACTGATCCACCCAGGCGTTCCGGTTTGCTCATTTTTTACAGTTTACCATTTCCATTTCATTTGTGGGAATTCTGCATATGAGGTATATGAACCCTTCTTTCCTTGCACTTGAGTCTGAGGAAAGATTCCTACCAGCCTGTTTAGAGAGAGAGAGAACGGAAGGGCAAACAGAGAGGGAGAGAATCCCCAAGCAGACTCCCCAGAGTCGGGGCTCTTGGCTGAGCCCAGAGCCAAGGTAGGGCTCAATCCTACAACCCTGAGATTATGAGCTGAGCCAAAATTAAGAGTCTGACACTTAACTGACTGAGCCACTCAGGTGCCCCCATCTTAACCATTTGTAAGTGTCCAATATAGTAGTGTTAACTATATATATTTTGTTGTGCAACAGGTCTCTAGAACTTTTTCATCTTGCCTAACTGAAACTCTATACCTGTTGAACAACTCCCAATGTTCCCCTCCCTTCTGCCTCTGGAAACCACATTCTACTTTCTCTTTCTGAGTTTGATAACTTTAGATACTTCATATAAAAGTAGACTCATGCAGGATTTGTCCTTTTTTTTTTTAAGATTTTATTTATTTGAGAGAGAGAACGCACAAACAGGGAAGAGGCAGAGGGAGAAGCAGACTCCTCACTGAGCAGGGAGCTCAATGTGGGGCCCAATCCCAGGACCCTGGGAGAAGGACCTGGGCTGAAGGCAGACGCTAAGCCAACTAAGCCACCCAGGAGCCCGCAGGATTTGTCTTTTTTCAACTGATTTATTTCACTTAGCATAATGTCTTCGAGGTTTATCCAGGTTGTGATGTAAGACAAGATTTCCTTCTTTTCTTAAGGCTGAATAACATTCCATTGTATGTATATACGACATTTTGTCCTTTTTTTTTTTTTTTAAAGACTATTTATCTACTCATGAGAGACAAAGAGAGAGGCAGAGAAACAGGCAGAGGGAGAAGCAGGCTCCATGCAGAGAGCCTGATGTGGGACTCAATCCCAGGACTCTAGGATCGAAGGCAGACACCCAACCGCTGAGCCACCCGGGGATCCCTTGTTTTGTCCTTCTATAGACCTATAGGTTGCTTCTTCTTGGCTCTTGTGAACAATGCAGTAATAATCATGAATATGCAAATGTCTCATTGAGATACTATTTTCAATTCTTTTGGACGTATACTGATATGAACTAAATGTTTGTCTCCTCCCAAATTCATATGTTGAAACCCTAATCCTACAGGGATGGTATCTGAAGATGGGACCTTTGGGTGGTGATTAGGCCATGACAGTGGAGCCCTCATGAATTAGTGGAATTAATACATTAGTAGAATTAGCTTTCTGCTCTTTGCTGTGGGAGGATCCAAGAAATTAGCAGTTGGCAGCCCAGAAGAGGGCCCTCAACAGAACTTGACCATGCTGGCGCCCTGATCTTGAACCCCCAGGCTCCAGAACCACGAGAAATAAATTTCTGTTGTGCGTAAGCCACACAATCTATGGTATTTTGTTATAGCAGCCCAAATGGACTAAGACACGTAGCAAGAAGTGGAGTTGCTGAATCACCTGGTAATTCTATTTTTACATTTTTTGAGGAATTGCTATACTGGTTTCCATAGTGGCTGCATCGCTTTACACACCAATTGTGCACAAAAGTTCCAATTTCTCCACATCCTCACCAATACTTGTTATTTTCTGGTTTGTGTGTTTTGTTTTGCATAGTGGCCATCCTAACACATGTGAGGCAATTTTTCATTGTGATGTTGAGCATCTTTTCATGTTCTTGCTGGTCATTTGTATGGGCTTTTTTTTTTTTTTTTTTTTTTTTGAGAAATGTCTTTTCAAGTCTTTGCCAATTTTTACACTGGGTTACTTGGTTTATTTATTTTTTTTTTCTATTGAGCTACAAGAGTAGTTTATATATTCTAGATTTTAACCCCTTATCACTCATAGGGTTTGCAAATATTTTCTCCCATTCTATAGGTTGCCTTTTTTGCTCTATTGATCATTTCTACTTTGTTTTTTGTGCTTCGTGAAGGTTTTTAGTTAGGTGTAGTCCCGTGTCTATTTTTGTATTTCTTGCCTGTGCTTTTTTTTCTTTTAAGATTTTATTTATTTATTTATTTATTTATTTATTTATTTATTTATGAAAGACAGAGAGAGAGAGAGAGAGAGAGAGATGCAGAGACATAGGCAGAGGGAGAAGCAGGCTCCACGCAGGGAGCCTGATGTGCGACTCGATCCTGGTACTCTAAGATCACGTCCTGGGCTGAAGGCAGACACTCAACTGCTGAACCACCCAGGTGTCCCTTGCCTGTGTTTTTTTGTGCCATATTCAAGAAATCCTTGCCAAATCCAATGTTGTAAAGCTTCTCCCCTGTATTTTCCACTCGTAGTTCTGTAGTGTCAAGTCTTACACTTAGGTCTTTAATCCACTTTGAGTTTATTTTTGTATAAGGTGTGAGATAAGGATCTGAATTAATTTTTTTTGCACGTGGACGCCCAGTTCGCCCAGCCCATTTGTTGAAGAGACCATCCTTCCCCATTATGCAGCCCTATGGAATCCTTGGGGAAGATCATTTGACCATACACAGGAGGGTTTGTTTCTGGGCTCTCTGGTTCCATTGGTCTAGATGTCTGTTTTTATGCCAGTACCACATTGTTTTGAGTATTATTGCTTTGCAAGATGTCTCAAGATGAGGAAGTGTGAGGCTTCTAATTTTGTTCTTCTTTCTTGCCCGGATTTTAATGTGGCAGATTTCCATCAAGTACATTTGAAATTCTTATCCCTGAGAAGACTAAGAAGGTCCAGTGAAAGGACATGGAATGGATGTTGGTGCCGGCTGTTAGCACATGACAGTGGGGGCCCACCCAACCCTCCACCATTGCCTCTGTTGGTTTGCTCAGCCTGCAACAGTCCCACATTGGCTGGCCCCTGGGGGTTATGTTACTTTCTCTTTTTCTTCTTTCATATCCTTCTTTCTTCCTCCCACCCGTCCTTCCATCCTTCCTCCCATCCTTCCTACTCTCCTTCCTCTTCTCTTCCCTTCCCCTTCTAGACCAACTGAGTGGGGTGACTTGCCTAAAGTAACCTAGGAGTGATGCAAATCCCCATCCAGACCTTTGTCTCTCTCTCCTCCCGGGAAGAGAGGAAGGGAAGTAGGGAAGTAGGATCATTCAGGCTCCAGGCCAAACACTTCACTCGAAAGCTAGGGGTTTTTTTTGGTTTTGTTTGTTTGGTTTTGCCTCCACGTCCTTATCTATAGGTCTACAGATGAGGAAACTGATGCTTAGCTACTAGTACATTGTCTGAGGTTCCACCAAATGCAGAGTACTAGGGAAATGTCTCATGTGGATCCTCTAAATGTCTCCTCCCAACAGCACTATGAGGACAGTGAGTGATCGTTCCCCCATATTCCAGGTAAGGAATAGCCAGCTCCAAGCCCTACGTCACACAGTTGGCTGATAAAGGATGTGGACCCCAAACCCAGGCCATCAGGCTGTCCAGCTTGTGCTCCTCATCACCATGCACTGCCCCAGGCCCTGGTCAGCCCCTTCCCCACCAAACTGCCATATAGAAGCCACTCAGACAGGTCTCCCAAAGGCCATTTTATTGTAACTGATTAGGTCAAATTTTGATAGTGTTATTTGTCATCCTTCTACAAATGATGGATGGAGTCCATAGCTTCCAAGGTGCAGAGCATCCTGTGATCTCAGACACACCGGGGCGGGCGTGAGTCACGGGGGCAGGGAAGCCTTGATGAGCATCGGATTTTGCCACATTGTGGGGAAGGGCATTCTAGTTAGATGGGAAGACATAAACATGACATGACATCAGCCAACACTTACCTAGGCGATTGCTCTGCATATTAACTATTCCAGGAGCTTTACATCTATTCATTCGTGGAGCCCACAAACAATCCTGTGGGGTAGGCACTTTTATTATTCTCCCTTATATAAGAGGAAAGAGGCTTGGAGAGGCTCAGGACACACAGCTGACGTGAGGAGGGGCTGAGCCAGGGTAGAGGTCCCAGGACTGCATGTCAAAGGGAGGCTGTGTGGTTAGGAAAGGCTTTTTTAAAGCAACAGGTTGAGGGGGTGGAGCGCCTCCATTGAAGGTACAGCTACCCAGAGCTCTTAGGCCTATAGAAGCCAGATTGTTAATCCTCTGTAGGCCCCCTGGAAAATGGGGCAA
The DNA here is from genome assembly GCF_905146905.1 of Nyctereutes procyonoides. Taxonomy (NCBI): domain Eukaryota; kingdom Metazoa; phylum Chordata; class Mammalia; order Carnivora; family Canidae; genus Nyctereutes; species Nyctereutes procyonoides. The sequence continues at coordinate 9,630,507 of NW_026575040.1, read as the reverse complement.
TGGTGAGCTGTCCCCACATTTTCCTCCCCAAGCACTCCCCTTCTGCCAACAGTAGAGAGAATTCTCAACTTTGCAGCAAAGCTCTGGGGGATGAGGGGCTGTTCCCAGGAGGGCCCCCAACTCCAGCAGTGCGGGGTTAAAGCAAGTCTCTCCTCAGGACCCCCAGCCCCGTGTCCCTGGCAGTCCTGCCCACTGCAAGGCTGTGGGAGCCCGAGGGCTTCTCCCTACCCAGCTCTGCAGGAGCCCATGCAGGAACAGTGGTGCCATCGCAGTAACCTGGGTAAAGACCCTTGAGTCCTGGCTGCCACCTCGCCCGCCTCGCTGTGTGACCCTGGGCAAATTGTCTTAACATCCTGGAGCTTGCATTCACTTTGTGGGTTGCTGTGAAGATTAGAGGAGTCTCTGTCTTTGGGGTGCTCAGAATGCTTCCTGGCACCGAGCAACTGCTATGTGAGTGGTGCTTCTATATTCATAATACAGCAAATACTTAGGGAGCCACTAAGTTCCAGGCACTCGGCTGGGTGCTGGGAGACTGGGATGGATGGGATAGAGCCCTCTGGGCCCTCACAGGCCTCAGTGTCTGCTGGGGGACCAGCCATGCTGGGTTTCCTGGGCCTGAGGGCTTTCCCACAGTGTAGGTCAATCAGCACCCAAGCTGGGATCATTGGTGGCAAACTGGAACAACTTGGTCACCTGACTGTCCAGTAGGGGCACAGATGATTTTTCTTTTTAAAGATTTTAAAAATTTATTTATTCATGAGAGACACACAGAGAGAGAGGCAGAGACACAGGCAGAGAGAGAAGCAGGCTCCGTGTAGGGAGCCCGACATGGGACTCCATCCCGGGTCTCCAGGATCACACTCTGGGCTGAAGGCAGGTGCTGAACCACTGAGGCACCCAGGGATCCCTGAGGCACAGACGATTAAACAGGCCATCCCAGGTGGGCAAGGTAAAGCAGTCTGGGGGGGTCGTGGAGGCAACAAGCAGGGGAGGACCGAAGCCTGGGGAGCAAGGGAGGGCTTCCAGAAGGAGAGTGTTTATTTTTTTTTTAATTTTTACTTATTTATGATAGGCACACAGTGAGAGAGAGAGAGGCAGAGACACAGGCAGAGGGAGAAGCAGGCTCCATGCACCGGGAGCCCGACGTGGGATTCGATCCCGGGTCTCCAGGATCGCGCCCTTGGCCAAAGGCAGGCGCCAAACCACTGCGCCACCCAGGGATCCTGAAGGAGAGTGTTTAAACTGAGAATGAAGAGGAATGAGCAAAGGAAAGGAGGATGTGGGGGGAGGGGAGAGGAGGACCCTGTGCTGGGTAGAGGAATAGCAAGTGTGCAGAGCTGGGGGCAGAGGGAATATGGCACATGTGGACCCAGGTGTTTCCAGAAACACGGGCACACACACCCAGGACACCCTCCAGCACCCAAGTGCTGGGGGGGGGGGTGCAGAGGGCAGCACGGCAGGCCTACCCCCTGTATACCCGCGCATCTTATAGCAGTGGCTGCCTCTGGGGAGAGTCCGGGAGGAGAGGAACCATACCGAGCTTAAGACCTGAGAAAAAATTATTCCTACACCAAAAGATAAAATAATCTAAACCAACAACTGTGCACGCCTGTGTTCATCTGAGCCCAGCTCATTGTAGCCAGCGGCCTGGAGGCGGTGGCCGCAAGACCCCCTAGCAAAGGCCTTCCCAGTCCAGGGACGGGGGAGGGGGGGCACGCCGGCCCAGGAAGGGGAAGAGGCCACAGCCACTCTGTCTGCCGCCTGGGCCTCCCCCCAGGACCTCCACAGACAGAACTAAACAGGCCGGCTTATCAGCTGTCGCCACTGTGTCCCACCCAGCTGAGTTGGGCTCGCTGATGGGAAAGTGGCCCCCAGCCTCTTGCCAGGGACAGCACTGGCCCAGGGTGGGGAACCAGCAGGGGTGTTTTCCCAGGGGTCAGTCTGGGGTGGGGTGGGGGTGTCTAGTGAGCATGTAGAGCCATGCCTGGAGCCTGGGAGTTGGTCTGCTACAGATTTGCTGTGGGGTTTTAGAGAACTAATTGGGGATGTTATTTTAAAATTATACAAGGGATCCCATAATGTACTCGCCTTATAAAATAATCGGGCCATTCTTCAGTCTGTGGATGATAAGCTCCCCGTCTCTGGAAACAGGCCTGTGGGGTGCTGGGTCCAGGCTGTACTCTGGAACAGACTCACCCTCATTCAGGATTTACAGCTGCTGGGGAGGCAGACAGGGAGCCCCAGCAGCCTGAAAGGTGTCCTAACCCCAGGGCAGGGGAGCAGCAGAGCTGTCTCTGAGACACCTTCCCACTCAGCAGCTCCTCATTGAGAGGTGGGGGGCACTGATGTCAGAGGGGAACATGACCAGATAAGCATCATCTTGCCTCTCTGGGCCTCAGGGGTCTCAACTCAGCAATGGGTCAGACATTCTGGCCCTGCTTTCAGGGTAGGCATGAGGGTGGGCCAGGGATGAAGGGGCGGGGAGTTCCTCCTATGTTCATCTTTCTTCTCTGTATCCCAGGGGTCCCAGCTGGGGGCAATGGGGGTGTTGCCCCCAACCACTGCCTTTGTCACATAAGACCTCTCAACCCCCATGGGGTCTGGTCCCTAAACACAGCACTCCTGACCTCCCCTGGCTGCCCCCTGGCTTCTTGCCCAGGGAGACCAGACTGTGGTCTGCCCAGCCAGCCTGGCTGGGCCAAATCCAGGTATCTGGGGGTGAGGAGCAGAGCTGAGAGGGGGGAGGAGGGAGAGAAGAAGGAGGGGCCATCAAAGGGGTAGTTTTGACAGACCAGTGGGCACTGGAAGTAGGAGGCGGGGAGCTAGAGTCAGGGCAGAGGGGAGGGCCAGGGCTGGGCCCCCAGCACCGCAGGGGCTCCCATACCTGACTCACCCCCTCTGCCCCAACTTATCCCAGGGGGACTGGGGGGGTACACCATCAACCGGGACTCAGGCTAAAATCTGGGTGTGCTGCTGGCTAAAATCTGGGTGTGCTGCTGGTTCCCTGAAGACAACCGCTCACCAAGTCCTAGGACTCCTGCCTCCTCAGTATCTCCCCAGCCTGGGCCTGCTTACCCTGCTCTGGGGCTCAGGCCTCCTCTCCTCCTGGTAGGACCTTGTCCGTGGCCTCCCTGGCCTCCGGCCTTGCCCCTGTCCACCAACCCCTACACACACTCTCTCTCACACACAGTCTACTCCTCTCCAGAATTCCCCAAGTTCCAGCTCCAAAATGCAAATCTGACCCCTTTATGATCCCTTTTAAAACCCTTTAATGGCTCTCTAGTGCCTAGAGGGGTGGTCTAAATGTTTTAGGACAGCTTGGAGGCACCCCTGTCTACCCCACCCCATCTGCTTTGTCAGCCTTACCCCCTCCCAGCCCTGCTCCAGCCCCAGGTGATGCTCTCTGGCCCCACACCTTTATCCCTCTGTTCCCTCCCTTGGGACCTCCTCCCTCCCCCATACTCCCTTGTCTACTTCCCAGGGGCCGGAGGCTCCTCTGCGGCTCTGACACAGAAGTGTACATCACCAGGGAGCGTGGAGGGCTCCGATGGAAGAGAACATGTCTGTCTCCACCATGGGGCTGGGTGTTCCTCGACGGCAGGGCCGGGTCTTTCATCTCGTATTCCCAGTGCCCACCTCCTGCTTGCCCAAGATTGGGGGCAGGAGCTCAGTAAATGTTTGTTGAATAGGTGGACAGGGGTGAGGATGGAGGACAGACAGAGCTAGTTGCAGGACAGGGGAGGACAGGGGAGTTGGGAGCGTGAGGGCCCCCTGTTTAGGGAGCTCCCAGTGATCTGGGTCTGGGGGCTCCTATTCTGGTAGAGAAGACAGGAACATGTTCCCAAAGAGGCTTTGCCCCGCCCTCCCGCACCCCCCCAGAGCATCCTCAAGGTGGGCCCAGCCAGGACCTTCTCTAACAGGGAGGGCACTCCTGCCTATATGGCCTGTCCCTGGGTGGCATCATCTTCCTGAAGCTGTTCCCAAATGCTCCCACAGGGGACCCTCCCTGGCTCATATCTCCTCACTCCTGCACAGCCTGCGGCAGGAAGTCCACTCCCTGGGGCCACCAACCTCCCCGCCCCCCGCCCCCACCCGCCACAACGCCATCCCCCCCAGGCTCTGGGCTCAGCCCTGGCTTCCTCTGCTCCTTGGCTCCCAGCCCGGGCTCTGACCACCAACCCACTGCAAACGACTGGCTATTCTCTGGGAGGCCCCTGCATCTTCTCAGCCTTTGTGCTGTAGGGTCTGCTGGAGGTTTCTCCCCACTCCTCCTCCTCCTGCAAAACTTTGCCCCCACCCAGGCCCCCCAAATGCAAACTCTGCATGGCCACTTCCCAGATTCCTCTGCTGACCACAGCCCTTAGCTTCCTCTGTTTGGTATTAGGGTTATTTTTTTCTGGTCTTATGTCTCCATGAGACTGGAAGGAGCTCCTTGACCCCAGTCTTGGTGTTTGACCTTTCTCTGGTCTTCTATAGACTGGGGACATAGCCCCACTCTGCCCAGGTGGTAACCCCATCAGAACTGCAGAGACCTGTCATTCCCTCCCAGGCGGTTAGCTCTGAGTGTGAATGTGACCCATTCCCTCCTGGCGGCAAGGCCTTGGACAACCAACTTAGAGTCTGAGTCTTGATTTTCCCCTTTTGAGGGTATGGTGGAAACCACCTGCGGGAGTGCCTTAGATCCAGAACTTCCTCTGGACAAGTCCCTCTCATGGGGTGTGCTCACCTCAGCCTGCAGGGCCAAAAGGATGTGTCCACCCAGAGCCTACACACCGGCTTTCCTCCCAACAGCACTCTGGCCCTGGGGACTGGACCTCCCTCCAATGGACTTGCACCCTCTCGAGGGCAGACATGGATGCCAGTGTGCGCACCCCTAGGCTGTGCATGTGTCTGGAGGTGGCATGGAGCTTGGGGTAGAAAGAGAAGGGGGAAGGCTGGGGTGGGTGCCACCAGTTCCAGGGAGGGACTCTGAGCTATCAGGAAATCTAAGCGTGAACTCGTCCTTCCCAGTGATTCTGAAGGTAACTTGGCTACTGAGTCAAGGCAGGAGGATGGGACATTTAACTGATTGTTGATTTGACTTACAACTTTTAGGGATCCCTGGGTGGCGCAGCGGTTTGGCGCCTGCCTTTGGCCCAGGGCGCGATCCTGGAGACCCGGGATCGAACCCCATGTCGGGCTCCCGGTGCATGGAGCCTGCTTCTCCCTCTGCCTGTGTCTCTGCCTCTCTCTCTCTCTCTGTGACTATCATAAATAAATAAAAATTAAAAAAAAAAAACAACTTTTAAATATTTAGGCTTAGAGTGAGCGGGCCTGGGGCCCGGGGACCGTTTAGGGCACCTGCCCAGCTGGAGGGGATTGTGAGGGTTAAACCAAATGGTTCCTGTCTGCTGCTGGGAGCAGAGCAAACACAGGTAATGCTAATTACTGTCACTGAGGACAGGGAAGGCTGGGAACAGAGTCGGGGCCTCCTTCGGAGGAGTCTGGAGCCCCTGTCTTTAGGATTACTTTTCAGCTGCTGGCAGCATGGACGCCTCCTCTCTTCTTTCTCTGTGGGCTCTTAGCTCCCCAGGTCATCAGGGAGGGCCTCCTGGAGGAGGTGACATTTGCACTGGCCCAGGAGAGAATTCACCATGTCACAGTGAGGGTGTTCATGTTAAGAAAGAAAACTTTCACACCCTGGAGTAAGATTCAAAACCAGTACTTCCATTAATTTTAGAACTTTGCAAACGTAGTGTTATTATTATTATTATTATTATTATTATTATTATTATTATTACTATACAGCTATATGTAGTTAAGTCATCGTCAAAATAGCAGCGTAAAGAGATAAGCAAAAAACAAAAACCACCCAAAACCCCCAAAACAAAAAATAACACTGGCCATCCCTCTCTGCTGGAGCAAAGCCACCATGAATATTTTATGGGGTTTCCTTAGAGCCAAAGGACTGAGCCTATACTTCTCTGATGAAGCTTTCTGCTCTGTGATGGCAACATTCAATTCTAGCAAACCGTCTCCCTCGGCCTGTCCCCTCCTTGTCCACCAGGATCCACCCTGCCCCGGGCTGCTCAGTCCTCCCTGGCCAGCCTCCCCCTTTTGCCTGAATCGCCTGGCTGAGTCTGGCGCCCAAAACTTTGCCGAGGAAGTGAGTCAAGGCAGGCAAAGGATCCGGCCGCGTGATCATCCGAGGTGACCCCATTTTATTTGAGGGGGACTGCTTGCCCAAGAATATGCAGCAGCTTGGTGGCCCTGCTGGGACAAGAGCTCCAATCTTCCGACTGCCTTTCTGGTGCCTTTCTCTGGCACCACCATTTGGAACCGAGCCCTGCTTGCCCTCTGTGGGCCTGATTCCTCCCCGGCCATCAAGCCTGCCTTCTCTAGGGAGTCCCCCTGACTGCTGCACCGGACGCCTTCTCTCCGTCCCGCAGCTTGCTGATAATGACTCACAGACTGAGCACTTTCTGTGTGCGAGGTGCAATTCTAAAAACCACAGAATAACCCTATTATCCCTATTTTACAGAAAAGGAGCCTGAGACATTGAGACATGAAGTGAGTTGCCCAAGGTAGGTGGCAGTGATGGCTCCAGTCCCAGCCACTGGCTCGAGAGCCCCTGTTCTTGGCTCTTATTCAGCCTCTGCTCTTCCTCTTCCTGGGAGCCTAAGTCTTGACTGCCACGTCCTTCTGGGCAGCTGGGTGCAGCAGAAAGAGCCCTGACTGGACATAGAGTCTGAGTCAACTGGCTTCAAGTTCCAGCTCTGGGGCCACTGCCCAGCTGTGGGAGCCTGGGGAGTTCCACTCCTCCTCTGAAGACCAGCATTGCCATGGTCCGTCCTGCCCCTGTCACAGGCCCGTGTGAGCAGCCGTGGGCGGGACAAGGCCAGAGTGATGGAAGAGTCTGTTTCCCAAATGTGAGGCACCCCCGAACTCCCCACAGTGCTCTACATGCAGCTTTGCACAGCAAAGGGACTCAGTGCAGAGAGAGGGGTGGGGTGGGGGGTTCTGGAGGGGAAAGAGGGCCTGTCTTTCCCTCAGAGTGGGGTGGAGGACAGGGCCTGTCCTGGGAGTCAGGAGAGCTGGGCCATCGGGAGTATGTGGCCTTGGCCTCCTTCTCTCCGGCTTCCAGGCGGGGAAGGGTCTGCGTCCTGGCTAGGCTCCTAGGCTCCCGGCTACTGTGCTCTAGGTTCTAAGCCCGCCTTTCAAGTGGCTGGAGGAGGAGGCTGGCCTCGACCGCTGGGGCTTGGGCCCTGCCCCTCCACCCCCACGGAGGGCTTTCTTGTGCGGTTTGGGAAGGATAAAGAACACCTTTTGTCAATAGGGCGGAAATTACACGGTGGGTGTTCCTGGGAGGTACACCGAAGCGTGATGCTGGCCCCAGGTCTGGTGTGGGCACCACCGAGCCACAGAAGCGCGCTTCTGATTGCAGTGTGCGTGTGGCGGCCCGGCCCAAGCGTCTTACAGGATCCTAGTGCAAGGAGCACTAACCAGCTCCTCCCACGGGGGTGGCTGGGGGCACACTGGGAGGGCAGCCCGGGAAGAGGGCGAGAGAAGCAAGGTGGTGATGTGACGTGGGGAGACAGGGAGAGGAGGGCGCCGCCTCAGGGACAGCCCTGCTGTGGGAGGCAGGTGAACCTGGGCAGGTCACTTAGCCTTGTAGCATCTCAGTCTCACTTCAGAATGAAGATGAGGGGATCCCTGGGTGGCTCAGTGGTTAAGTGCTTGCCTTCGGCCCAGGGCGTGATCCTGGAGTCCTGAGATTGAGTCCTGCATCAGGCTCCTGCGTGGAGTCTGCTTCTCCCTCTGCCTGTGTCTCTGCCTCTCTCTCTCTCTCTCTCTCTCTGGGTCTCTCATGAATAAATAAAGAAAATCTTAAAAAAAAAAATCAAAACAATAAAACAGAATGAAGACAATGGCCTCTTTCTTGCAAGGATAGTGTGAAGACCAGAGATGACGTGTGTAAAAGTGTTTAACATCGATCCTTTACACCGGCGGCGGAAAGAGGGAAAGCTATCATGTCCCGGGGTAAGAATCAAAGCTTGGACTTCTGTGAACTTCCCAATTTTGAAAATTATTTTTCTCGCTGTGAAGTAGGGTAGGCTCATCGTCAAAATGTCAGTATGGTCCCCGACTTACCGCGGTCGGACTTGGGATTTTTCGACTGTGAGCGTGGTTGGTACACATTCAAGATCGAGTCATGAATTTGGATCTTTTCCTGGACAAGAGATGTGTGGTGGGAGCGTTTCTGGGGACCCCAGGCCGGGGCAGTGGCTCCCAGGCAGCCACGCCAGCCACGCCATCACGGGGGTAAACGACCCATACGCTTACAACCACTCTACACTCAGACATCCGTTCTAGATTTTTCCCTTTCAGTAACAGGAGTCAACAAATTACATGAGATATTCAACCCTTTCTTATAAACGAGGCTTTGTGTTAGAGGATTTGCCCAACTGTAGACTAACGTAAGTGTTTTGAGCACGTTTCAGGCAGGTGAGGCTGAGCTATGGTAGGTTATGGGTATTGGATGCATTTTTGATTTACCATACCTATATATTTTTAAAGATTTGCTTTATTTATTCATGAGAAACACAGAGAGAGGCAGACACAAGCAGAGAGAAAAGCAGGCTCCATGCAGGGAGCCCGACGTGGGACTCGATCCCGCAACCCCAGGATCACGCCCTGGGCCCAAACCATTGAGCCACCCAGGGATTCCCCAATTTACCATATGTATATTTGTTTTAACTTACCACATTTTTAACTCATAATGAGTTTATCAGGATGTCACCTCATCATAAATTGAGGAAGATCTGTATAGAGATAAGGAAAATAGCCATTGGTAATCTTTACCAATTATTATTATTGTTATTTATCATTAATTATTAAGTGTTAATGGTGGGGTTTAGGGCATAGGAGGGGAGCTGATGGCCTCATATTCTCAGAGTGCCTCAAATTATTCTGCTTAGGCTGAATGGATGAGCTACTGCCCTCTTCCGAAGGAGGGCAGCCTGGGGGGTGGGGGGGTGGCTGGCCCTTGATTTGGTGATGCAGGGAGCTGGCTCTGCCGGGGGAGGACACCCAGCCTCAGGCTGTGGCAAGCCTGCCCAGCCCACTTCCTGACAACATTTCAGGGACATGAGAGGGAAAAGAACAAAGAATTAAGGGTTGCAACCTAGCTTTGGTCCTAAGGTGCTTAATTTAACATTTTTATTATTTTGGGGGCACCTGGGTGGCTCAGTGGTTGAGCGTCTGCCTTTGGCTCAGGTCGTGATCCCAGGGTCCTGGGATCAAGTCCTGCATCGGGATCCCCACAGGGAACCTGCTCCTCTCTCTACCTATGTCTCTGCCTCTCTCTGTGTCTCTCACAAGTAAACAAAATCTTAAATTTTTAAAATTATTTTAATAGAAATGATGCAAGTGATTATAAAAAATATATTTTTGGGATCCCTGGGTGGCGCAGCGGTTTGGCGCCTGCCTTTGGCTCGGGGCGCGATCCTGGAGACCCGGGATCGAATCCCATATCGGGCTCCCGGTGCATGGAGCCTGCTTCTCCCTCTGCCTATGTCTCTGCCCCCCCCCTCTGTGACTATCATAAATAAATAAAAATTTAAAAAATATATATATATATTTTTAAATATAGGAAACGTAAGGACAAAACTATAAACCTAGCACCCAGAGGTAGCCGTGGTTAACTCGGGGAACATCCTTTCAGTCAAGTCTCTGTGCAGGGAGACGTGTGTTTATGCGACTTATGTAAACCAGGTCAAATGATGGCAACTGTGTGAGCAATGTGTCACTTGCCTAATTCAGCCTCACAAGGCCACCTGTGGAAGGGTCAAGTAGAGATGAATGGCCATCGCTGCAGCATGGACCATGGTGGGGGTCAGCAGGGGGATGCTGCTCACTTGTCCCTCATCCCCCCCAACCCCCCCATTGTATCCCGGTCAATGTATGCAAGGAGAGAAGGAAAGCTGGCAGCTGAGACAGAGATTGAAGAGCTCACATGTCCTGGACTGTTCTGGGAGCCAGTGTAACTCAGTGGTTAAAGAGAGTCAATGCTGGTGCCAGGCTACGTGGGTTCAAACCCTGGTTCTGCTTTAAAAAAATAAAAATAAAAAAAAAATCCTGGTACTGCCACTTGCTAGTTACCTCACCTTGGGCATCTTACTTGATCTCCCTGTGACTCAGTTTCCTCATTTGCAAACCAGAGCATAATAATAGAACCTCCTTGCCAGGTTTGCCTGAAGTTTAAATGAGTTAATTCAAATAAAGCACCTACTGATCCTCGCAGAAGGTGAGTAGTTCTTAAGTGTTGGTTGTTGTTAATGCCACTATTATTATTCGGTGGCCACATTGCTCTGTCTGTGGAGCCAGAGGGAGAAGCAGGCTCCCTGCGGGGAGCCCGATGTGGGACTGGATCCCAGGACCCCAGGATCATGACCTGAGCCGAAGGCAGGTGCTCAACCACTGAGCCTAAGGTGCCTCTGCCCTCTTTGGCTCTTGTTCACCAAAAAGCATGCACCTTTGGGTGCGTGAGTGATGACACTGGTACCATCTGTCAAGGGCTAGGCCCATGTGGGCCCACTGTTATCCTTGGCTACCACTGGCTTTCCATCTCCCAGGCCAGAAGCAGAGCCAGAGAAACTGTTGTTCTTGTGGCAGTTGTTTTCTAAAAACAGGCCATTTGGAGTCCTCTCGGCTGCCCTGCCATTGTACATAGAGGAAACGTGAGGCCCAGAGAAGTAAATACCATTGCCCGCTGGTAAGCGGTAAGCTGTGGCTCTAAGCGCAGACCACGAGCTCTTTCTCCAGACCCGGGGCAGTGAGGTGCCCGACCCCGGCCTCCGTGTCCACGGGGCAGCCTCACTGCTGCTAGGTCTCCGGAGGCTCTGTTAGCAGTTCCGTGCTCACTTCATGCTTGCTCTTCAAGGACCGTAGGAATGCATCCTCTGCCCTCTTGTTATACAGAGGAGGAAACTGAGGCCCAGAGAACTGGCTGGCGGCTCTGGGTCACACAGTGAGTCAGGACAGGGGGCCAGAGCCCAAGCCTCCTGGTACCTGGGCCGATGCTGTGCCCCCTCCACCCCCCTCTTGCCTTCCAGTCAGTGCCCTTGCCGAGCGCCTCCACGAAGGAGCCAGGAGCCAGAGGGGAGAGTGTCGGACCAAGAAGAGGGCAAGGGAGGATGGCACTCAGGGCCAGGCCTGGGGCACAGGACAGAGAACAGGATGGGGCTCAGGCCCACACCATATTCGTGGAGGGAATCCCTCCATTGGTCCATCTGCCTTAGGATGGAGGGGTGGGGAGGTAAAGGCCAAGCGGGTTCTTGGGCAGTTGGGAAAACTGAGGCAGTGAACTTTAGAGCAAGATAGTGGTTCGTTTGGGTCCAAAAGAGTCTCTACCAAAGCCTTCTGCTCTCAACTTCTGGCTTCCGAAGCTCTGGTGCAGGTACCCCAAATCCCTGAGGGTATCCCCACATCAGAAGGATCTCGAATTATGGGAGAAGGCCACTCAGCCTCTCACTTGCAGGCTCCCTTTCCTCTGCACGAGGTCCAAAGGGAGTCACTGGCCTCGCTCATCCCTCAAGGACTGAGATCACAGATGTGATTTTTCTTTAAAAATTATAGAGTGGGGCAGCCCGGGTGGCTCAGCAATTTAGCACCTGCCTTCAGCCCAGGGCATGATCCTGGAGACCTGGGCTCGAGTCCCATGTCGGGCTCCCTGAATTGAGCCTGCTTCTCCCTCTGCCTGTGTCTCTCATGAATAAATAAATAAAATCTTAAATAAAAATAAAAATTGTAGAGTGAAGAGCACGTGTGGGGTTCATGAAGAGAATCCAGAAAAGCTAGAGGGCTAGGGTTGGGAGTGGGTTACAATCACCCCAGGAGAGAAGTTATTATGGGAATTGTCCAAACTCCGTCGGTGTGTCTAACATCACTCTGTTTTTCGTATTTGTCTTTTGATTGCTCTCAAAACAGACTTTACCATGAGTGTAAGGAAACAGAAGTAGAAAAAAGGAAGGAAGGGAGGGAAGAAGGAAGGACAGACCCTCATGGTGTCAACTCCCAGGGAAACCACTGTTCATATTTGGTGGAGCTCCTTTTTCTTTCGATGCTGGTGCATTAGAAAATCTTTATGTATGTGTATGTTGAAGACTGTAGCATAGTATTCTGTGTATTATTAAAGTTTCCTCCTTTTTTCACTCACCAGTATTTTGATAACACTCTGCCTTGCCAACAAATGTTTATCTGCAGCACCCTTTTGTCCCTCCCAGCTGTGGGGAATTTGTGGCTAGGTTACTGTGGTCTGGGGAGCCGGCCGCAACAGGTCCAAGTGGTTTCAGTGACAGACCTTGCAACATCTTGAGGTTCCTGCCTCCAGGCCTTTGCCCCAAGTGGTGAGGCTGGGTGTGGAGCAGGAGGCCGGGGAGGCCTTCCAGAGGTGAGGTCTGTCCCCTGACAACACTGGCTGGGACCGTGGTGCCAGGACCTAGGCACGGAACTGCCTGCACCCATGCCCCTCCTTTGCCTGCTCTTGGGGTCTCTTGAAGAGCTGGGATGGTTCCCCTAAATAGACTTCACTACCTCACTGGGCTATAAAGTGCTGACCCCTGCCCCCCCCTCCCCAGCCAGAGCCACCCCAGTGTGGGCAGAGCAGGGGCGGAGCATGCATAGGGGTAAATGTGGCCTAGAGCTTGCTTGCTTCACTCCCTGCTCTGCTGGGTCCCCAAGAGGCGACTTTGTTCCACGGCAGAGAGGCCAGACACTGTTCTTTTGTACCCGTGGAAGGCCTTGATGCGGCAAGGAAGAGGGGTAGCTTGCCTGGGACCCAAGGGTCATCTGATCTTACGTGTCCTCCAGCAAGTGGAAACACTGAGGCCCGTGGGCTCCCAGCATGTGATGAGCAGCCTAGGGCTTGTCTGCGGTGCCTCATTGGATGAGAGATCCCAGTCCTTGGAGCCGGGCTTCTCCTGCTGCTGCCGTGTGGGAGGGACAGTGGGCGAGCCACTTACCTTCTCTGTGCCCGTTTCCCCTTTCCTGGAGTAGTTACAATAACTGTCACATATATCATAGGATTGCTGTCAGGTTTAAGCAGGTTGGCACAGGCACAGGGTCTCTAACGAGGCCCCCACACGGCAAGCGCTCGTTAACGCCAGCTGTTTTCTATCTGGCGCTCAGAGGAGAGGACGTGTAAGCCTGCCTGTGTCCCCTCCCTGCCCTCACCAATGTCTTCAGTCCCAAAGTTTTCTGAGCTGGAAGAGCACAGACAGGAGGATGTCACCTTTTAAGGGAGGGGCTCAAGATTGTCCTCTTTATACTGTCTTCACTCGGATTCCAGGAGCCTGGATTTTATGGATATTTGTCTTTTTAAAAATTATTTATTTATTCATGAGAAACACAGAGAGAGAGGCAGAGACACAGGTGGAGGGAGAAGCAGGTTCCCTGCAGGGAACCTGACATGGGACTGGATCCCAGGACTGGATCCCGGGATCACGACCTGAGCCGAAGGCAGATGCTCAACTGCTGAGCCACCCGGGTGTCCTGGATATTGGTCTCTGCTGTATCACCTGGGATAATCACTTACCCTTTCTTAAAAAACAGGAATTGGACTTCTAGATGGTTCTAGCTCCTTCCAAGGCCAAAGCGGAGGATTCTGGGTTGGAGCCTGGAACGGGGCAGCTTGGCAAGAGATGGACTTGGTGGGTGTTAGGGGCTGACTTGCGACCCTCCGGCATTTATCTTCCAGTAGCTGAGAATGGGACTGTATTTGGAGAGAGGGTCTTTAAAGAGGTAATTAGGCTAAGACGGTCATTAGGGGGCCCTGATCCAATGTGACTGATGTCCTTATGAGAGGAGGAGATCAGGACAGACTCACATGGGGGGAAGACTGGGTGAAGTCTGGAAGGGAAGGATGGTCACCTGCCAGCTGAGGAAGAGGCCACAGAAAGAACCGGCCCTGCTCACCCCACGGTCCTAGACTTCCAGCCTCCAGGGTTGTGAGAACATCTGTTCTTGAAGTCACTAAGTCTGTGGTTCTTTGTTATGGCAGCCTAGCAAACTAACAGGTGAGGGGCTGTCTGGTCCCACAAGGACTTTTGATTGACCAGGCTGCTAGAACCTGTTGGGGACAAAGAGCCTGTGTAGCCAGATGCTTCCAGAAGAGGACAGAGTCCTTCATCATTGGGCCGATGGACCCTGGGTCTCTAGGATGATAAAAACTGGCCCTGCAGCGTACCTGGCCCTGGCCATCCCTGGCTCCCCTAGTCATCCCTACACCTCAAGGTCGGTAATCTTAGTCATGCTGCTCAAAGGTGGAAGCAGAGGCTCAGAAAGTGCCCTGGCCAGGGATCCCAGCCAGCCTTGGTCTGCCCGGCCCTCGCCCGTGCTCTTTGCCCTCATACCCTGGCATCCTCCCAGAAGGCCTCCTGTAGTGCCCATGCCCACGTAGGGGCCAGTGCCCCGGCACCCCCGCATCCTGGAGACGAGGGAGAGGGGGAAGGCCCGAGGCTCTGGGCAGGAGTGCCCTCCCCCAGCTTCCTTCAGCTCTTTTTCTGTTGTTTCTTTGCTCAGCCGGGCCCTGTTATCTTCCGCTGAGTCTGACGCCTAGTTCTTCCTGTTTAAAATTCAGACTCTGGACCTTTCCTTTGGGGGCGGTTATGTGTTTGTTTTGTGTTTTGGATCCCCCCCCCCCCACCTGCCTTCGCCATAGCCCCTGCCTCTGGTGCTCAGGTCCCCAGGCTCAGCATTAACCGTGATCAATACCTTAGTACCCAGTGAGCTGGGGCCCTCCACCCGGGGCCCTCCACCCCGTGCCCTGGGGCACTTTGGCGGTGGGAGAGTGGGGAGGCATCTGTTGCTCTTTCCCTGGTGTAATATCCAGGCTCCAGTAGCCCTGCCCTGCTGCCTCCTTGTCACCCCAGCCCCTCCTCTACCCCAGCCCAGGCTGAGGGTCTCCAGGGTCCCAGGAGCACTCTGCTTTGAGCCAGAACAGGAAGGAGATTCAGTCATAGAGCAAGAAAAAATGGTTTGGACATGGGTCACTCTGGGGAGCTCTGTTCTTGAGAACCTAGCATGGGCTGCCTGCATGGGTGGGGGGGGGGGGCGCTGAACCCAGAGCCAAGAGACTGGGGCTCCCATCTTGACTTTCCACCCCGTACTGCGTGAGCCTGGGCACATCGCACCCCTCTCTTGGCCTCTGCTCTGTCACAGGAGGGTGGCTGAGGAGTGGAGCCAGCTGGCTCCTGAGTGCCTTCCAGCCCGACGAGCTGTCACCTAAAATGACCCAAGGTCTTTCATGAGATGCTGGTGGGGACTCCAGGTGGGGTGACTGTGTGAAGACACAGGGGACAGAGCAGACAGGGGGTAAGTTGTGCATGGCCTCGAGGATCAGACCCAGCATTGCCTGTCCGGGCTGCTTCCCTTCTTTCTGGCCCCACAACAAACACCAGGAAGGCCTCAGGCTTGAAGTGAGACTTTGGGAAGGTTCTTTTTTTTTTTTTTTTTTTTAAGATTTTATTTATTTATTCATGAATGAGAGAGAGGCAGAGAGACACAGGCAGAGGGAGAAGCAGGCTCCATGCAGGGAGCCCGATGCAGGACTTGGTCCCAGGACCCCAAGATCATGCCCTGAGCCCAAGGCAGACGCTCAACCACTGAGCCACCCGGGTGTCCCTGGGAAGATTTTTAAGCTCTGTGGGCCTCAGTGTTGTCCTCCGTCACATGGAGATGATGTCATCTTAGGGTTGCTGACAGCGTCTTGTGCACGAGAGGTGCCGAGTGTCCGGTGGTCCTGGTCATCGTTATCACCTGGTCGGGGGACGCATGTGAGGGCTGCTGACTTCCTGGAGGGCAGGTGTCGGGTCTGAGCCATCTGTGGGTACCCTGGGCCCGGGGAGCGCCTCCGTGGGACGTAGTGTCAGGCACCTCTCGAACCCCACCTTGTCTCTCGGCTCACCCTGGTACCACAGGCCTCACTGAGGCGGCTCTAGCTGTGCACAGGTGTCAAGGGCTGGCCCCTTGGCTTGCTGCCCCACTGATGTTTGCTTTCTGTCCGGGGTGATCAGAACCAGCAGGTCAGGTACCCTTCCAAGCTGCGGAGGCCTGGTTCTGGGCCCATCCCACACCGCTCCTCCACGGGCCTGACAGGACAGAGTCGCAGCTGCCCACAGTGATGACTGGCTCACTCACACCCTTAGACTGGCTCTCCGTCTCCGCCCCCCCCCCCCCCGCCCCATGAGGGAGAGGGGCTCATCCCAGTTCCTCATCCTGACTTTGGGGGCATCTGAAGTGGAAGTTTTGCAGGGATTGGGGTCGGTGTGCGAGCTGTGGCCCCCTTCTGGAAACCTCAGGCTGAGCCCGTGGGGAGCCCGGAGCTGCCAGAGGGAGCCCCGCTGCCCAGACTCCCCCCCTGCTCCTCTCGCCGGCCCAGTGAGCCCAGGAGGCACTGCCCTGTGTGGATGGAGCAGCTGGACATGAGCGGCAGAGCCGGGCACCGAACCTGCAGAGTCCCAGTCCACCCAGGTGTCCTCTGTTTTACCAGGCCCTTGAGGAAGGGCCTGAGCCCAACCAGGCTTCGCTCCAACTCTCCCTCTGTCTGTAGGCTTTATTTTTATTTTTATTGTTTTTAAGATTTTATTTATTTATTCATGAGAGACACACAGAGAGGCAGAGACACAGGCAGAGGGAGAAGCAGGCTCCCCGCAGGGTCATGCCCTGGGCTGAAGGAAGGCGCTCAACCACTGAGCCACCCAGGCGTCCCTGTCTGTAGGTTTTAGATATTTCTCTTTTTCTGGTTACTGATAAAAAAGAAAGTCTAGCGGCTCGTCCCCATCCCTCGGCCCTCCCCTCGGAAGGACCCATAGCTGAGGGACAGGGGCCCTGGACGCCCCCGCTCAAGGGGAAAGCTGACCGCCCCGAGAGGCCTGCAGACAGGCCCAGCCGGCAGGAGCTATGTTCTCCGAGGTTCTCTGGCTCCTCAGACAACAGAACCAGGCTTTGCAGGCTCGTTGAGGTACGGGGTGGAGGGCGCCTGGTGCTCGGGGCCAGAGAACCGGCTCCCAGCCCGGCCCTGCCACCGGCCGCCTGGGAGGCTTTGGCCCCGTCCGAGGCTCCCAGAGTCCCCTTTGGAGGAGGACAATCTCGAGGAGGCTCCGGGGAGGCGGGAGGGCCGGAGTGCTGGGGCCTGTCCCGCTGGCCCCGTCCCAGTCCCCACCCCAGCCAGCTCGGGCCCGGGACAGGCAGGCACGGTGACCGCGGGCGGCCGGCTCCCAGCCTCCTGCCGCCAGCTCCGTCCGCCGGCACGTCCTGCCCTGCCCGGGCTCCAGGGTGGCTGAGGGCCTGGAGCCGATGGAATCAGCGTGCCCTTCCCTCTTTTGTCTGCTGCCGCTTCCTTCCCTTCGCAGCATGCTTTCTTGTTTCTGGTTTATCAGGCCCTGGGGAAAGCGGGGGCCAGCCAGGCTCACAGCCGAGCACCCCTGGGAGGCCGCCAGGCAGGAGCAGCCGTCGCATCCCTGGGGCCAGAGGCTCAGCATCCCCGCCCTCCACCGGAGGCAGCTCCAGTCTGGGGGCCAGGCCCTCTCCCAGTGTGTGTGTGGGGGCCCAGAGATGCCCCCTTTCAGAGGCTTAAAGCCTGGGGGATGCTTAGGGTACCCCAAGGCCTTCTCTCACTTTAGGAGAAAAGGAACCGCCCTGCTTGTACCCGACTCTGGGAGGTGGGGGGAAGCTCTGTGACCTTGCATTTGGGCCCCAAAGCAGGAATTGCCTGGAAGGGTCTGACTCTCAGCTTGGGGCTCCTGCCCTATCAGCACACAGATGCTCCTTGTCTCTCTTAGGATACCTGGCGGGGCAAGGGACCTGCATCTGGAAGTCCCACTTGTGCACCCGATAGCCCCGTCAGTCACAAGCTGGGCGAATTAACACCAGTGCCTCAGTTTCCAATTTGTACGGTGGGGACATTGGTGCCTGCCTCACAGGCTGGGTAGAAGGCTAGAGGAGATCATGTGCAGGATTGCTCACCCTGGAGCAGGCATTCTCACGGGGGCAATGTTGCTCCCCCCTCCCCAGGAGGCAGAAATGGGTTCTGAGAGGAGATATGAGAAGATCTAGAAGATTCTCAGTCACAGATACACATACGGTACTCAGACAGGTAGACAGTATAACAGGGCCATTAGGATGTTGTAGTGGGAGTGACTAGGAAATGAAAAACTGTCCCTAAAAAGGCTCTTTGCTGGGTGGGGGTGGGGGTGGGGGTTAGGAAGCAGGTTGAAAATCACTGCCCTTGAGCTAGATCTCAGTTCACCCCTCCTCACAGCGTTTTCCTCTCACCTCTGGCTGGCCCCGTCCAGGATGGGCTTTTGAGTAAGATTAGGAACCAGGTTATGCTCATCTTTTCAAAAACTCATGAGAATGGGGAGTGAGATCCTCCAAGTTTTGACACTGAAAAACTCGTTTGTTCATCCACCCATTTGAGATTTGCCCAACGTCCCGAAGCTACCCCTCCGAGGAGGGTACAAGGTGGGCAATGACAGCTCTGGTCCCAGCTTCAATAAATAGCTGAGACACATGGTAGGTAAAGGTGATAAGTCCGTCTTGGAGATAAGACCCAAGCCCTGTGGGCAGCCTTGGTGTGCTGGCAAGCTTGTCCAGCTCAGAGAAGAGGGGACATTTGGGATGGGCTTTGATGGATGGGTAGGATTTTCTCAGGTGGAGCTTGGGGCCCTTCTCATGGGAGTCAAGGACACACAGTTCCTTTGGGGGTATGGGGTGGGCACCACTTTGGCACAGGGGAGAGAGAACTCAGTCCCATGGGGTCTCTTCTTTGGCTTTAGTTCCTATGCCCGACTTGGTCTGCCCTCAGAAAGTTCTTCCTCACATCTACCCTAACACTGTCCTGCAGAAGCTCAAACATATTTTTTTTTCCTGCCCTCTCTGCTACCTAAAAGTAGAAACTAGCTCCAGAGAGGTGCAAAAGCTCCAAGTTCCTGGATGCTTATACTCGGAAAGGTAACTAACCAAAGAAAGATGAGCCATAAACACCGACCCTCCCAACACACGCATGCGTGCGCGCGCGCACACACACACACACACACAACTCCCTGTAGGTACCTTGGGAGGAGACAGGTTTTCCCTGAAACACCTGCCTTCAGTTTCTCCTGACCCTCAAGCCTTTAGCCAGCTAAGCCTGGTGACTCACACCTCCTGTAGCAAAGTTTTCAGGTCCCTCCTGCCCCAAGGCAATGCCAGCTGCACTTGGGTTCTGCTCGGGCCTCCCTCTTCTCATCTGTCACATGAGGGAGGGGTACAAGTTGATCTGTTTGGCTTTTCTAGTACTCACTCTGTGATTTCAATGATCAGTCACCAATCACAGCTTTTGTTCATACTGTAGCCTCTGCCAGGGATAGCCTACCTCTCTCTCTCTCTCTCTCTTTTTTTTTTTTTTTTTGTCTGACCTGCTTCTACCCATGCTTCAAGGCCTGCTGCAAAGGCCACTGCTCCTGGGAAGTCTTCCCTGGTTTCGCAAACCAGAAGCAGCTCATGCTTTATTCTGGATCTCACCTTGCAGTGCTTTAGCTTGACAACACCTCTGGGAATTATGTCATTGCCAGCCCAGGAAAAACCTGAAAGCTGGGGCTGTTTTGCTCGGATTCCCCAGCACTAGTGTGATGCCTGACGTGGAGGCAATGCTCTGTGAGTTTACTGAATGAACGAACGAGTGAATGAGTGAGTGAGTGAGTCAATGAGTGGATGAATCTCCAGGCACCTCCTTTCCCCGGCCCCTAAGGGTCAGTGGCCTGGAAAGCCTCCTCACCGCCTATGTCTCAGCATTTTGGGGTCATTGGCCGATAGTCGGTATTTCATGTGGCTCGGCTGGGAAGGCTGGGTGAAGTGCATGCACCCGTTTGTTTGCCTTGGCTGGCCTGCCATGGGGCATAATGCCGCCTTAGTCTGGGGAAGCTCCCAGGGGCCAGGGGGAAGTGGGATGGGAAAGGCTTGCAATGGTCTCGAGATTCAGACTGCACCCAGCTGCCCAGGTCACCAGTCGCCTGGATCAGCCTCCTGGCCATCTGGCGTATCTCCAGGAGCAGGGCACAGAGATGGTTCAGCTGATCCTGGGGGCCACCAGACTGAAATGATTCCTGAGAGCACCTGCTTCAACTCTGGGCCAAGAATACAGTCGGGGAAACTGAGCCTAGAACCTATCATCAAATGTGCTAGAATCAGAGAAATTGAGTAGGGTGGGAACTCAGAGTTTTCTCGGGCCAATTCTATGAGTTTTTCTCTACATTTGTCTTGACAAATGGGGGGTGGGGGTGGCATCTGGAAGGCCACACAGCAAGTGAGCATCAGCCTTTGGTCTTCTGGCTGTTGCATGTCAGACATGAGGCTAAGTGCTCCACTTCTAGAACAGCACCCATTTATAAATGAGGAGACTGTGGCTCAGAGAAGGTAAGCAACCTGCTGAAGGTCTCACAGTTGCTAAGTGACAAGCAGTACCGAACCTGGGTCTAAGCACACGCTTGGGCTTGCACTCCCGGCCACTTGGCAGTAATGCCTCTTTGTCAGTTGGGGTGGACTGGACTGTGAATGAATTATATCACTTGGTTTTGTTTATCTGCACTTTCTCATTTTTCTTCAGTGACTATGGAATACTTGTATAATAAAATCAGCTAAATGAAAACAGCAGCCGTGTATGAGTTTGTGTGTATAAGTGTGTGTTTCAGTGATTTTAAACTAGGAAACAGAGGATCTATGCAGCTCTAAGTGTCCCTTGGCATCTCTGTACTCCCTCCTCCGAGCTGGCGGTATTGTTCTTTAAACAGCAGCACCCCCCACAAATTAATTGGGAAGCAGAAGAGAGGCCCCGCAATCTGCCCTCCCCACAACTTAACCAACTGCAAAGTAACTGGTGCCTTTTGAAAACACAGCCCCTACTTAATTCAGAATGTTTCCATGCCCAGACGCCAAGGCAACAGGGAGACCACTGGCCTGGGAGTCTGGCAGCCTGAGGTCTGGCCTGGAGTCCTGCTCTATAGGCCTGCCCCACGCTAGGCCTCAGTTCCTCCATCTGTCGATGAGAGGCTGTAGCAGGTGAGCACTTCCTGGCCTCGCGGTCCTGTTTGTGGAGCGTCCTGTCAACTGCAGAACCAAGGCAGAGATGATAGACCAGAGATGATCCGAAGGTACCTTGGATTAGAGCCCAGGTCTCTAGGGCAGCCAGAATTTCAAATAACTCTACCCCCCAAGCTGTCAGCAGAGCACTCCCTCTGGGTGACAGCCCTCTAGGTAATCCCTCCAATGTGTGTTGGGGAACAGAGTTCTCTGGGGTCCTGCTCTGTGTACAGAGTATTGAAATGTAAATAAATACTCTCCTATAATACAGCCCTAGGCCGCCACTAGCTTATCAGGTTTGGGTGCTATAGATTGGGGCTTGATGTCTAAGGGGGAATCTAACAAAGGAAGTGGCTGTTCCATATGTATATCCTTCTTTGGAGAGTTTGCAAATGATCTAGGAAGATGGGAAGACAGTGGTTATCAAAAAAGGAGTAGGGGTCTAAGGAGGTTTTCAGGATGGGAGATGGGCAGTGTCTTTCTGAGGCCCCCCCCACGGCACCTCCACGTAACCCCGTCCAGCTGGCATGAAGGGTTCTGAGTTGGTGGGGATGTCCCCATTTTTTAAAAAGATTTTATGTATTCATGAAAGACACACACAGAGAGAGTCAGAGACACAGGCAGAGGGAGAAGCAGACTTCCCATGGGGAGCCTGATGTGGGACTCAATCCCAGGACCCTGGGATCACACCCTGAGCCAAAGGCAGATGCTCAACCACTGAGCCACCCAGGTGTCCCAGGATGTCCCCATTTTCACACAGCCCCCACCCCTGCAATCATCCTGCTGGTCCAGCCTAGGGCCATGCTACTTACTCTCTGTCCCTGACATCCTGCCTTTCTTTGGCCATGACTCCATGGGGCCAGGTCTCTTTGGCCAGACCTCTTCCCCATGGTAGTCCTGACTTCCCAATCCATCACCAACACCATCAGAGAAATACAGGGAGCAAGCAGAGCCAGGAGCCAGGGGAGGCTTCCTGGAGCAGGGTGTCTCGGAGCAGAGTCTGCAAATAACCAAGCAGAAGAAATAACTGGTGCAAAACTGTGTCTAGAGAATGGCAGGGTGAGGTGGGAGGGGCTGGCAGGAGAAGAGAGCATATGTTTGGACCTTGGAGGCCATGGATGTTGTGCCAAGGAACCTGGGCTTGTTATGAGGCTGATGGGGAACCAGAGAGCCAGCATGGAGAGGGGAGCTGGGGACAGATCTGTGTTTTAGAAGAGCAGTTTCTATGGGGAGGGAGAGGAGAAGATGAGTTTGAGATACAAGGGGTAATGGGAGTGGGGGGTGGTTAGATGTGGGTGAGAGAGAGAGAGAGAGAGAGACTGAGAGGGGTCAAGGAAGACTCAGAGTTTCTGGCTGGGGAAAGGCAGAGAAGCCTAAGCGTCCTTTGGGGCAGGATGCTTTGACAAAGGCATCCAGAACAGGGAGCAATGGTATTTGAGAGTCATTTGTGTCAAGGAGGTAGTTGAATCTGTAAGCCTGGGCGAGAGAGGGGGAGAGGGAGGTGAGCCTGCAGCCGACGTTAGCGGTGGGGTGGAAGGTCAGGGTCCTCTTCAGGAGCCTGAGCAGAAGCAGTTAGAAAGGGGAGAGGGGGGCAGGGGGTAGAGGGCACGGGCCCTAGAATGCCATGGACAGGGGCAGTTCAGGGAGGGAGCAGCCACCGGGCCCAAGGCACAGAGGGTCACATGGACGTGGCCACAGGGGGAAGTCACCAACTGAACCTGTCAAAAGCTGTTCAGTGGAGGGGTGATGTGAGGCAGAAGCCAGACAGACCAACCAAGGCCAAGCCCCTGGCATCTGTTTTGTGGGCTCCTGCCAAAGCCTCCTGTCCGGTCTCCCTGCTGTCCTCACCCTCGAGTCCACTCACCACACAGTGGCCAGAGGACCCTTAAAAATGTCCCCAGTTCCCAGTGCTCTCCGCCTTCCCACCACCACCTTTCCGTGGACCACCTTGACCATCTTGAAGCCCTCTGCCTCTGCCTCCTCCCCATTCACGTTTTGGGGCTCTGCTCTGAACAGGGGCTAGCTTCAAGCCTCTCCACTCGGCAGGGCTGTCCCCCACAGCTTCAGCACACAGGAGGCCAAGGGAGCCCCCTTCCCCAGGGGCTATGAGCAGTCAGATCTCTGGGCAAACTGTCTTCCTGCTAAAGGAAGCACCCCTGGGGCACCCCTGCCTTCAGCCCAGGGCGTGATCCTGGAGACCCGGGATCCCTCTGCCTGTGTCTCTGCCTCTCTCTCTCTCTCTCTCTCTCTCTCTCTCTCATGAATAAATAAAAATCTTAAAAAAAAAATAAAGGAAGCCCCCCTGAGCCCCCCTCCACGCTCCAAAGTGTGGCAGTTTCTGCTGTCCTCACACCGTACCCCTCGTGAAATACTCCTCACGGCTGTAATTAAGGTTTTGTAGTTGAGTTTTGAACTGTGTTCCTCCGAGGCTTTCCCTTTAGCATGCAAGCTACCGTGAGGCGCAGGGGCCGGTCTGCCGCGTCCTCCACACGCTGCAACAGCCGACCGGTGCCGGCCTGCAGTCTGGGCCTGGGCACAGTTGAATGAATCAGTATTAATGAATGAAAACACGGATACAAAAGGATGAAAGGAAAACACGGATACAAAAGGATGAAAGGAAGTATGTTGAGCAACTGCAAGGCCGCTGAGAAGTTTGAGTGAGGATTGTAGGAGGGAGTGAGACTCCTGCAAGGGGCAGGGGTGGGGGGCTTGGCCCGCAGTGCCGGTCTCTCTCTCTCTCTCTCTCTCTCTCTCTCTGGTCTTTCCATTTTAAGAGTAATAATGATCCTAATTGTTGGGCAGACAGTATGTGGTCAGTAAGTGCTGGTAACCAGACCCGCATGGTCCCCTGGGGATGGGGGGGACCGGTGGGCCCCGAGGAGCCCATCCCTGGGACCCACCCCACTGGCACTGCTTGCTGGAACCCAGCACCCCACCCTCTGCTCCATGGCGAGCTCGGGGATGGGGAGGGGACCCAGCAGGCTGGCCCGCGGCCTGGGAGGAGGGAGCCCCAGCCCCCACCGGAGCTCGAGGGCGGCTGCTGTCCTCCCGGGCCTGGGAGGGGCCGCCGCCTTATCGTGCCCTGTCTCCGCACTGTCTCCGAGCCGGCCTCCAGCCCCGCCGGCCTCTCCCCCTCCCGCCCGGCTCCACGCTGGCGCTGGCGGGCTGCTCCCCGCGGGATCCCCGGGGCGTCGCTGGGGTTGGGGGGGGCCTGGGAGAGTGGGCGAGGGGCGGGCAGCTGGCCCTGGGTCCCGAGGGCCCTCACCACCCCCTTGGCAGCCACCCTGGGACGGGCTGGCCAACTTGGAGCCCGGAGGGCCTTTTTGGGAGATTGCCCCATCCTCATTTTATAGCGGAGACACTGGGGTGGGACGCTGGGATGGGATGGGATGGGATGGCCGGTGGGGGCCCAGGCCCTGACACAGCCCAAAGGGCCGGGCTCCTTTAGCAGTGGCCATGGAGACAGATGGCTGAGTCCTCTCTGTCCGGTGTCACACGGGCCACCTTGCCTCTCGTTGCTCCCTCTGCGTAGAAGACCCTGTTCTTCTCAGCTTATAGGACTCTTCCCCTCTGAGATGCCACCCAAATACCACCTTCAGCCCCTGAGCCATGGGGGGGCTAGAAGCTCCTGCATGCTAAAAGTCCCCTCCCTGCTGCAGGCAGTCTGAAGGAACCCAGGACTTTGCAGGTGAAGACACCTGGCCCTGGGGGTGGGGGCAGGGAGAAGGGTGGGGGTGGGAGGTGGGATGGGAGGTGGGCACTGCAGGGGAGACCTGAGCATGAGTCTGAGTCCAGATTTCACACAGCCACTCAACAGCCTGCTTGCCCCCTGCCTGTGCCCTGTGTCGCCTAGGCGGGCTGCCAAGCTGAGGGGCAGTGAGGGGTTTCGGTGGGAAGGGGCAGGCCTGGCGGAGGAGAGAAGCCAGGTAACACCCAGGTGCGGATGTGGGAGCGGGTCTGGAGCTGACTAGGTAAGCGAGGGCGGGACCTAGAAGGCCCTTATATCCCAAGGCAAGGACTGAAGAGCAGGTTTCATATCACATGACCGTTACCTCACCACATTATTAAGTTGATAAATGACAATAATGGGTGTTATGCCCATCTTCCAGATGAGCAGACTGCGGCTCAGGCAAAGGACTTGGCCAAGGCGACTAGAGGTGGAGCCAAGAGCATGCTGTGCACAATCCGGGGGCTGCTGCCTCCCTGTCACAGCCTCCAGGGAAAGCAATCCCGGCGATGTCTTTGGTGTCATTTGCTGCACTTTGCTCCCACCCTGTTTTCCTGGATGAAGACACGCAGGTCGGTCCCAAGAGGAGCCAGGCTTGGCCCAATTTTCCTTCTTCCCAATTGGACGCCCCCAGTACCCCTGGGAGCACCAGGTCAGGAGCTGGATAACAACACAGATTTTGATCCCCCCCCCTCCAGCCTCCCACCGCCCCATTTAGGGAGTTCCAGGCAGGGCCTGGGAATCTGTATTTTTGGCAAGCGGTTTTTGGTGGTTCTGGGTCTGCCGCTTGCCATTAGGCACTGGGGACCCATAAACTTTCCTTCGAGCCTCTCCCTGAGCCTCCTCTCAGCGGGCTGCCTCCTTCCTCCCTTAGCTCGCCCCCCAAGGGCACACATTCTCCCCATTCCCCTCCTCTCTTGCGCACCCGGGGCCCTTCCTCTTTAGGCTCCCCTCACTCAGAAAAGTGAAAACACATGGTTTCCTAGGCAACCGCATCCCTCCTCCCAGCTTGCCCGGAGACCTCCCAGCGTCTCTCAACCGTTCAGAAGAATATTTCAAATACCAGCCTCACCAGGCGGGGCCTGACAAAGGCTGAGTTCCCCTCAAAGCCTCTCTGAGGGGCAGGAGCCCTGCTCCCCTGGAACCTGGGGACCTGGGGTCTCAGGGGCAAGTTCCGGGCCGTTGCCTTAGTTACCACCTGGGCCCACTCCACTCACTAGCTCTCAGCAGAGAGCAGACATCCCTTGAACGGGGAGGCCGGAGCCTAGAGAGGGAAGGGACTCAGGACCCAGGTCACCCGTCAAAACCGTGTCCTGAGTTAGGGACTGGAGGGAAGAGGAAGTAGGATTGGTGCTACCTGCTTGCCACGGTGCCGGATGCTCCAGAGACATGAACATGTTACCCCTCCCCACAACCCTGTGAGGTCGGTTTCATTCCCATTTTATAGTTGAGAAAACTGAGGCTCGGAGAGATGAAATTCCTTCCCTGGTCACCCAGAGAGTGAATGTCAGAGCCACATTTCAGGAAGGCTGATCTGTCTTCCCAATAAGGCCACCGTCTTTGCACTTAGACTCTGCTGTTCTCAAGGCTGGGCGGCGGTCGGGGAATTACGGGGCTCTGTGAATTCCTTCCTGATTATTATTTTTACATTTCCTCATTAGAAGATTTGGCTGAAGTTCTTTGGGGGCTGGGCTCCAGATGAGCTCCTCTCTTGCGCCTTTGCTCAGCCCTGACCCCCTGGTCAATATTTCTCATCCCAAGATGCCTTTAATCGCGTGGCTAAGGATAGAGAGGTAGCGTCTGGGCAATTCACGGCCTTTCTCTGGGCCTCAGTTTCCCTGTTGGTATTGTGAGGGTGTTGGAATTGAAAACTATGAAGATCTGTCCTAGCTCAGATATCCTTGGGTTCTCACATCGAGTGTATGTGTATGTGATGGTGCATGCGATTGAAGGCAATTAAGCGTGTGTGTGATTAGGTGTGTGCTTGTATGTGGGGGCTGGCGAGTCGGGGTGTAATGGGTGTAATTGCATGTGTGAGAGTACATGTGTGTGGACTACGTGTAGGTGATTGTATGTGTGTGAGTGATTGTGTGAGTGATTGTATATGTGTGTAGGGAACAGAGACTGTGAATGTATCTGTGTATGTTTGGGGTGAGTGTGAGCATGTGTGCAATTGTGTGTGTGCATGTGTATGTGGGTTGTGTTATGGGGGTCTGCGTGCAGTTTGGGCTGTAAGCATGTTATTGTGAGAGATTATATATGTGTATGTGGACGTGTGTATGAGTGGTTATATATGGGCAATCTGGAGTGACTGGTGTCTGTGTGTCACTGCGTGTGAGACGGCCATGTGGCCCTTCTGAGCCTGGCTGATCAGGGCCTGGAGGGGGCAGGCCAGGCACAGGAGGGGACCCCAGCTGCCCATGATGCCAGCAGGGCAGCAGAGCATATCCCCTCGGTAATCAGCTCCAGACGTGGCTGCGTCGCCTCCCTCTGACAGGAGGACGCTGGAAACACACTCTGCCCCAGCCAGGTCTCTTTGGGGGAAAAAGTTAAAGGGGGAGGAAATATTCCCAAAAGGCAGATCTTTATTGAAGCATTTCGTGACACGCACACCAACTAATTGATTTCCTTATTAGTAGCAGATTTTTCTCCCGGCCTTTTCTCCTGCCTGAACTTATAAAAATGAAGGGTGGAGAGCCAGCTCGGTGTAGACCCAGGGCCAAGTTTCTCCGGGATCCTCCCAGGGCCAGGGAGTCAGCAAAGGCAGGATGTTTGTTCGCTTTTCCTGGTCTGATTATAGGTAGAGAGGACCTGAGCACCTGTGGGATCAGGCTTCAAAAACCTGGGGAAGCCCCCTTACCGTCCTTCAGTTTTTTCTGCCGTCCCTTCTGCCTGAAATCCCACCCGTCCATTTACTGGGCTTCCTTTGGGTAAAAATGTAAATGTGCGCAGGCAGGAGCCCGGGCACCCTTGGGTCATTTCTGTGTAGCTCGTGCTGGGGGACCCTCGGAGCCTCTGTTTTCTCATCTGTACAATGGGAGGCTCCTGTTACTGAGGATGCAGAGCGCTTGAGAAAATTAGATGTGACTCCCAGAGCCCTTTGTAAATGTCCGTTGTTCCCATTACGATGACAGTGAGCAGCACAATTCAAGGGCTGGGCAGTCACAGGGGACCTTCCATTTAACAGAGTAAGAGGTGTTGTGCGGCAGCCAGATTCAAGTGGGGTCTCTCAGGAGATCCTTCACCCTCTGGCCAGAAAACCAAGGCTACCCCTCTATACACCCAGACCCGTGGCGGGGGTGGCTCAAGTTTCATCTAAGGGTTAGTGAAAAGAGAGGGAAAGACACTTCACCCAGATGGTTCTGACCGATGCTTCAGGCAGCAATCGATAACCCCATTTGTTGGAAGGAGGAAACTGAGGCACAAGGCAATTTACGGACATCCCAAAGAGCACGTAACTATGAGAGGAGAGGCAGGGATGTGAACCCAGGCCTGAGTGGTTCTGAACGTATGTGATGCTTTTTATTCATTAAAAATAAATGCAGCCCCTTTAGTGGAGGTAGAGATGGAAAAGACATCCTGCGCTCTTCCCCCCAGAGTATCTCAAGGGACAGACAGATAAGGGAACAGGTATTGGAGATCCTGGTGTGACAAGTGCTGTGATGGGGGTAAGCATGGCCACTGGAAAGGTTACCAATATTATGTAGTAGGATCAGGGAGGGCTTCCTGGAAGCGGTGGCACCTGAGTAGGCAAAGGGGCCTGATCCTGCAGGGCTGACCTTCAGCTTGTGCACAGGCATGTCTGTACCAGTGGTTAAAATATTGACACACTCACATATGTGCTGTTAATTGCCAAGGTCGGTGTCCCCTCCCAGCTCTGGCTCAGGTTACGGGCCCCTGCCGCAGGCCCCTGGACCTCTCCCTACCCAGAACCTCTAAGGACACACCCGGGACCCCGCTAGAATAGTGAGTGACCCTTCTGACTGGGGGCCCCAGGGCCTGGCTGGTGTCCCTTTTCTTTTCTTTTATTTCTTTTCTTTTTTTTTTTTTTAAGATTTATTTATTTGTGATAGAGAGAGAGAGAGAGAGAGAGAGAGAGAGGCAGAGAAACACGAGGAGGGAGAAGCAGGCTCCATGCCAGGAGCCCGACGTGGGACTCGATCCCAGGACTCCAGAACCACGCCCTGGGCCAAAGGCAGGTGCTAAACTGCTGAGCCACCCAGAGATCCCCTGGTGTCCCTTTCCTGATCGTGTTCTCTCTCCCTGGCGCGGGAGGGGGGCACAGGGGCAGTGGCTGCAAGTGGGTGTCTAGGCTGGGCAGACAGGCCTGCCGTTCGACATGTCCCCTCCGTTCCACGCGGACTTCCTCGGAATGACTGGGGGCCTCTGCGCAGTTCCTGTTCCCAGCGGCTCACAGTCGCCAGGCCCAGGGAGACAAAATGTCCCTGAATGTGGGGGGGGGCAGGGAGGGAACAATATGGGGTGGGTGGGGGAGGCCACAGGAAGCAGGGAGGGACAGCCGGGGAGGGGGAGCTGGCCGCGGGGCTGGGGGTGACTCAGGAACTGGTGACTTGATAAGGTAAGATGATTCCAAAGGATCGCGGCCAGCGGCCAGGGGCTGGGAAACGGCTGACAGCCGGGATTTCTGGCATCTGCTCAGACGCTGGCTCTCCAGTCCTCCCGTGTCTCCGCACAGCAGAGGACCTTCAACCCCGGCCACGGTCTAGTGACAGTGTGTGTGTGTGGGGGGCTACGACCCCAGCTTCCCGGGGGCAGCAGCCAGGGCTCGGGGAGGTGGGCCGGTGAGCCTCCCCAGGTGGCATAGGAATGGCAGCGGACCAGATCGCGGATGGCTGGGCTCCAGAGCTGGGGTGCCAGCCCAGGCCTCCCGACGGCGCTCACCCCCAGGAACCAGGGGCACCCCTACCTGTGCACAGCGCCTCCCACCAGGTCTTCCCTTCTTGCCCACAAAGCCAGAGCCCCCCAGCACACCCTGAAAAGATCCCCAGACAATAGGGCCACTTGGCCATCAGAACTCGGAGCTTAAGAAAATGTCTGAAACTGGGGAAAAGCACATGTCTTGGCCCCCCAAACAATGAGAACAGTGCGTTTGAAATGAATAAACATGGTAAAAATCATATTCATTTCAGGATCTGTGGGCTGAATGTGCCTCCCGCCCACTGAGTGGGGTGGGAGCTGCAGAGTAAGACTGCCCAATGTTGGGGCGCCTGGGTGGCCCAGTGGTTGAGCATCTGCCTTTGGCTCAGGACGTGATCCCGGGGTCCTGGGATCGAGTCCTGCGTCAGGCTTCCTGCATGGAGCCTATGGAGCCTGTTTCTCCCTCTGCCTGTGTCTCTGCCTCTCTCTCTGTGTCTCTCATGAATAAATAAATTTAAAAAAAAAAAAAAAAAAAGAGTGCCCAGGGTTGAGAAAAGCTAGCAACGGCCCTGCTGAAACAGGTCTTCCCGCCTGCCTGTGAGCACCCCCAGAGGCCTGCTGTGGCTGGAGGTGCTGATGGCTACTACCCTCTGGACAGCCTGTCTCCTTGTTCAGCCTCCCTATCGTTACTAGCAAAATGGGACCACTATTGCTAGCTCACTCCTGGGTGACAGGAGGGTTAAATTCAATCCTGTGCGCAGAGCGCCTGGCTCCATAGTTGGGGCTCCACTATTGTTTTTGACTCCTCAGGCCCTGCCCAATTTCAGGAAGTCTTTCTTGGCTGGAAACTTCTTAGGATGAAAGAATGTTGGAGAGAGAAGGCTGTTAGAGATAAGGCATAGCCAGCCTCTCACGTGGGAGGGCGACTTCAAGAACTCTAAGGCTGGAGTCTTCAGCCCGGCTCCTGCCCTCCCTCTGGACCTAAACTCTGCCCTTGCAGCTTCTCCTGTGAGCCTTCCAGCCTCAGACTTTGATTAGGTTACAGTGCTAAGTGCTCGTCCTCCCCACACAGGGTTCTAGGAGCAGAGTCCAGGTCAGATTGATCTCTGTGTTTCTTTCTCTAATGTTTAAAAACAGCTCCGTTGAGATGTGGTTGACATACAAGAAATTGCACGTACTTACAGTGTACAGCATAAGTTTTGACATATGTTTACACTCATGAAACCATCACCATAATCAAGAAAATGAACATGTCCATCACTGCCAAAAGTTTCCTCACGCCACTTTGTAAATCCAAGATGAAACATGGCGAGGAAAAAGAATTAGGGAAAAATCAAGAGAACATTAATGAACTGTGTGGGGCTTCAAGAGGCCAAGTAGACGTGTGATTGGAATCCTTGAAGGAAGAAGATAGTTAGAAGTTAACAACAGAAAGATCTCTGGAGGAATGACCAAATATTTGGAAATTAAGTAACACACTTTGAAATAAACCGTAGGTAAAATAGGAAATCGAGTGTGAATTAAGAAGTATTTTGAATATAAAAAAAAAAGTATTTTGAACTGAATGTAAATGACGGCACAACATCTCCAATTTCTGCGAAGCATCTAAAGCAGTATATGGAGAAAAATTATACTACTAAAATGCCTATATTAAAAAGAAGATGCCCACAGGGGTGCCTGGGTGGCTTGGTTGGTTGAGCATGCAACTCTTGATTTCGGCTGAGGTGGTGATCTTGGGGGTCCTGGGATTGAGCCCTGTGTGGGGCTCTGTGCTCGGCAGGGAGTCTGCTTTGGATTCCTCTTTCTCTGCCTCTCCGTCCCTCAAATAAATGAATAAATAAATCTTAAAAAATACTTTTTTTAAAAGATTTTATTTATTTATTCATGAGAGACAGAGAGAGAGAGAGAGAGAGAGAGAGAGGCAGAGACAGGAGCAGGCTTCACACAGGAAGCCTGATGTGGGACTTGATCCTGGGACCCCAGGATCATGCCCTGGGCCAAAGGCAGGTACTAAACCACTGAGCCACCCAGGCGTCCCTTAAAAAATGCCCACAATCTATTACTTCAGTGTGTACCTTAAAGAAGTAGATGAACAAATGAAACCCAAAGTAAGTAAAGAAGGAAAATAATAAAGATCAGAACAAAAGTCAATCAAATAAAAAAATAATAACAGAAAAACAATAGGTTACGAATTACTAATATTGGGAATTAGCGCCACTACAGAGTCTACAGATATTAAAAGGATCAGGGAATGTTGTGTACAAAAGGTGACTTGACAACTTAGATGAGATGAACAAAATCCTTCAAAGACATGAACTTCCAAAACTCAAGGAGTATGTAACTCAAATAGCCCAATATCTATTAAAGACATTGTTTGTAGTGAAAAAACCCTCCTGTGATGAAAACTCTAGGCTCCAGATGGCTTCACTGAAGAGGTCTAGTAGACATTTAAGGAAGAAATACACAAAGTCTTCTAGAAAACTGAAGCAGAGGGCATTCTTCTTAACCCATCCTATTAGGCTGGCATTACTCTCATAGCAAACCAATGACATTACAAGAATAGATCAATATCCTTCGTAAACATAGATGTTAAAGTTTTTTTTTTTTTAAAGATTTTACTTATTTATTTGACAGAGAGAGAGTGAGAGAGCACAAGCAGGCAGAGTGGCAGACAGAGAGAGTGGGAGAAGCAGGCTCCCCACTGAGCAGAGACACACGCCCACCCACCAACTCGGGACTTGATCCCACGGCCCTGGGATCATGACCTGAGCTGAAGGCAGATGCTTAACTGACTGAGCCACTCAGGCACCCCTAGATGTTAAAGTTAATAGCAAAATTTTAGCAAATTGAATTGAGTAATATACAAAAAAGATAATATATCAAGTGGGGTTTATCACAGGAATCCAAGGTTGGTATACTATTAAAAAAATCAATATAATTCACCATATTGATACCCTAAAAGTGAAAAACCATATGATAATTTCAGTAAGTACAGAAAAGGTTTTTGGCAAAGCCTGACATCCATTCCTAATGAAAACTCTCAACAAATTAGGACTAGAAGGGAGCTTCTCATCTCAATATGCTTAAGGACATCTGCAGAAAATCCACACCTAACATCTTAATGATAAAAGACTGAATGCAAAAAAAAAAAAAGAAAAGAAAAAAGACTGAATGCTTTCCCTCCTAAGATCGGGGATAGGACAAGGTTGTCCACGCTCACTATTTCTATTCAACAGTGTACTAGAGTGTGTAGCTCATGTAGTTAGGCAAGAAAAAGGAAAACATCCAGACTGGAAAGGAAGAGTCCAGTTGGCTGCAGCTGGACCACAGACTTTTCTGGGCCTCTCTGGAGAATGGCAATATGTGTGTGTGGCCATGCAGTGTTGTGTTGGTGCATGTGGCATCTTGCTTCTCTGAAATGTCCCTCAGTGTTGGGGAATGGAAAAATGTACCTCTGAGACTTGGCCGACAGGGCCTATGCAACCCCTACAGTTTCTCTTAGGTCTCAGGGTTTTTCTTAAAATTTCAGATGGTTTTTGCACTTTACTTCATAATATTTGTGCTATTTTAATAAAGAAGGAGTATTTTGGGTAGCTAAAGCCCAACCAAATATTACAGTGGAGGCAAGGAGGGTCACGATTATCTGAATTCCAGGACCCTGGCCACCTGGATGGTGGAAATACCTTATTGTGAAATGCAAGGTTGCAGGAGAATGAGCAGATGATTCAGAGCATGTGCACATGTGCTACGTGCAAGACACTGGGCACCTGACCTCACTTCCCCAAGCCTCCTTTCCTGTCCTTTATGATGGGAATAAGAATCTCTTTGTGGCCTGCAGCTCAGGATTGGTGAGATATTGATACCAGGTGAAAATGCTCTGAGGGGCCACTTTCTTCTTGCCAAGTGGCCCACTGCGAGTCCCTGGCTGGCCCCCACGTGTTCTTCCTTGCAGATGGTGAGAGGCGGCCCAGCGCTGGAGGCCTAGAGGGCACTGGGGCCCGAGCTGTCCCACTGTCAGGTCTTTGGAGAAGCTCCGGTGATCTCATGGATATTTAGGGACTGAGAGTTTCAAGAAACAATCTGAGAAACACCTGTGTGGTAGGCAGAAGGAACCAAGCGCTCCCTCCCCAGCCCCTCCCCAGAATGCCCATGTCCCAATCCCCAGAACCTGTGAATTGTTAGCTTACATGGAGATGGGGAATACGGCTGTAGGTGAAGTTAAGGTTACTATCAGCTGATCTTAAGATGGGAAGATTACTTTCAATGATCTGGATGGGCTCAGTGTGACCACAAGAGTCCTGAAACATGGAAGAGAGAGGCAGGAGGGGAGAGGTCTGAGGAAGGAAGCAGAGAGCCGTGGCCTAAGAAGAACGTGATCTGCTGTTGATGGCTTTGAAGGTGGAAGAGGCCCTAAACTAGGCAGTGCGGGAGGCTGCTGGGAGCTAGAAAAGGCAAGGAACTGAATCTTCCCCTAGCAGGCCCAGAAGGAGGAACACAGCCTTGCTGACATGTTGAGTTTAGAGACCCATAGCAGACTTCTTTTTTTTTTTTTTTAATTTTATTTATTTATTCATGAGAGACACACAGAGGCAGAGGGAGAAGCAGGCTCCCTGCCAGAAGCCTGATGCAGGACTCGATCTCAGGACCCTGGGATCATAACCTGAGCCAAAGGCAGACGCTAAATCACTGAGCCACCCAGGTGTCCCCATGGCAGACTTCTGAGCTCCAGAACTGAAGGTAAGATGCCTGTGTTGGAGCTTTGTGGCCATTTGTGACAGCAGCAACAGGAAACTATTCCAGAAGCTACTGCCCTGCCAGCTCTCTGCCTGTACTGGAAACCCCAGTGGATTCAGGGGCACGGCCTCCATCTGTGGGGCTTCAGGTGCACCAATGCCCCAAGAGTGGCCCTGAGGCCCTTCAGGCCTGCGTGTGGTCAGAAAGAGGTGCTGACCA
The DNA here is from genome assembly GCF_905146905.1 of Nyctereutes procyonoides. Classification (NCBI taxonomy): domain Eukaryota; kingdom Metazoa; phylum Chordata; class Mammalia; order Carnivora; family Canidae; genus Nyctereutes; species Nyctereutes procyonoides. Next base: position 9,595,853 of record NW_026575040.1, on the reverse strand, counting down.
GCCCGTGAGGAGGCCGAAGTTCCAGCAAAGCCCCAACTCACCCAGAGCCCCAGGGGAGAGCAGCCCTGCCAGCAGCCTGGGGGGAAGAGAGGGCCCTGACTGAAAGGACTGAATCCAAATCCTGGACTTGCCCTTTGTTAGGCCTATGACTGTGGGCAAAGTACTTCACTACTCTCTGCCTCAGTTTCCTTACCTGTGAAATGGGGACAGCACTACACACGTCACAGGATCATTGGAAAGGGTAAGTGAGTTCATGTAGAAAGCTTGGAACAATGCCTGACACATAATGCTCAAAAAATGTGTTAGTATTATTTGTATCAAGATGACATAGTTGCTGTCTTGGGAGGTGGGATGGAGACCGTGAAGCAGGAGGGAGGCATCCTTTCTCTTAGGGTTGGGGGCTCAGGAAAGGAGAGAGATCCACTGAAGCTTGAGCTGAGCTTCCCCATCACGCATGCACATCCCTGTTCCTTTAGTCATTCAACGAACCTTTATGGAGTCCCTACTTTGTGCCAGGCGTGGTGCTGGGAGCTAGGCATGCGTCTATGTACAAGAGAAAGTCCTGGGGAGGGGGGGGTGAGGTGACTGGGTGATGGGCACGAAGGAGGGCATGTGATGGAATGAGCACTTCACTAAATTCTACCCTGAACCCATCATACAGTATATGTTAACTACATTGAATTTAAATAAAGAATTTTAAAAAAGAGAAAGTCCTGCCTGCACAGAGCTCACAATGTGATGAGCAACTCTGACAATAGAGACCAACAAGGAAACACAAAAGATCAAGGTGCACAACTGCTCTGATGGAACCTAAGGAGGTAGGAGGGGCAAGCTGTGTAGGGGGGGCGCTTTCTACAGGGCAGTGAAGGGAGCAGCAAGCCATTCAGATGGGGTCAGAGTGAATCCCAGAGTTTTAAATTCCAGGTCTGCCACTGCCGTGAGGCCTTGAACAATCCCTTCTCCTCTCTGTGCCTCAGTTTACTCATCTGCATGATTGGGATAATAGTATCTATCTGTAGGGTTGTGGAGAGGAGTAAATGAGTTAATATCAGTGAAGTGTTTAGACAGTGCCCGGCACGTTATTAGTAAGTGCTAGAAGTGTCTGCTGCTTTGACTTTCTTGCAGAGGGAATGGCAAGAGGTGGAGAAGCACCTAGAATGTTGTAGGAGGAACAAGGTCAAGAGTAAACAAGGTGGGCATTCCCGGTGGCCCAGAGGTTTAGCGCTGCCTTCAGCCCAGGACATGATCCCGGAGACCTGGGATCGAGTCCCACGTCGGGCTCCCTGCATGGAGCCTGCTTCTCCCTCTGCCTGTGTCTCTGTCTCTCTGTGTCTCTCATGAATAAATAAATAAAATCTTAAAAAAAAAAAAAAAGAGTAAACAAGGGGAGTGTGGCGACGAGTGAAGTTAGGAAGGCGGGGGTATGGGTAGCTACCCCTCCATGGCCAGACATCCTCCAGGGTCAGCCTGGCCCCCTGATGGCTCAAAAGCTTGCCATGGCTCCCAACTGCCTATCCATGAAATTCCCACCTCCCGGCGTGGTTTTCAAGGATCTCTACATCTCAGCTGCGTCTCTCTCTCCTTCCAACCTGATGTGCCTGCTTCCCACCCCACCATCTGCTCAGTTCAGTTGGAGCCTCTTCTTCCAGAAGTGCTTGGTGTCTGCTCAGCCAGGCTCTTCCTTTCATAGGGGGGCCTGGAGCCCAGAGAGGGATGTGACTAAGCCTGGGCCACACAGCAGACTAGGGGCCACGTTGGGAGCCCAGGTTTTCATGATGGGACCACAGTTTCTGGTGGGTCATTTTAACAGACGTCGTGTGTCTCACAGTGTCACTTGAGTTGAGGAAAGTGTGGAGAGGCAGGGAATGAGGAGGTGGAATCCACTAATAGAAATTACTTCTCCCACAAATACATTTGTGTCCGGGCCCCTTTAGTGCTCAGCATACTGTTCCTGAGAAACAGAAGCCATTCGTGAGGCCGGGACATGGCGGGAGCAGATAGGCTCCATCTGCCTTTGCTTGTGTCCATCCACCGCTCCCCTGGGAGAGCCGAGATCGCTCTGTGCTCCTGGCTGTTGTTCAGGCTCCACGGTTCTGCTAGGGAGCAATGGCAAAGCCTGCCACAGCAGCCTGAGGAGGAGTAAGCTTTAGAAAGGGCAGGCCGAGCGGAAAAGATGCCATTCACCACTTGAAAATCTGTATTAGTCTATTAGGGCTGCCATAACAAATACCAGACTGGAGTCATACATATATATAAAGATTTTATTGATTTATTCATAAGAGACAGGCAGAGACAAAGGCAGAGGGAGAAGCAGGCTTCCTGCAGGGAACCCCATGTGGGACTCGATTCCAGGAGCCCAGGATCATGACCTGAGCCACCCAAGTGCCCCCAGACTGGGGTCTTAATAGAAATTAGCCTCCTCACACTTTTGGAGGCTGAAAGTCCAAGGTCAAGGTGCCCCTGAGTAGGTTTCCTCTGTGGTTTATTTTATGTATTTGTTTATTTATTTGTTTATTTAAAGATTTTATTTATTTATTCATAGGGGCCCCGGGGGTGGGGGGTGGTGGAGAGGCAGAGGGAGAAGCAGGCTCCATGAAGGAAGCCTGATGCAGGACTTGATCCTGGGACCCCAGGGTCACACACCCTGGGCCAAAGGCAGGGGCTAAACTGCTGAGCCACCCAGGGATCCCCCTCTTCTGTGTTTTAGAGATAGCCTCTTCATTGCCTCTCACGTGGTCTGTTCTCTATGGGCACACATCCTCTGTGTCTCTTTGTGTGTCCAAATTTCCTCTTTTATCAGGATACCAATCAGATGGGATTAGGGACCACAGTGACAGCCTTATTTTAAGTGAATCACTTATTTAAAAGCCCTCTCTTCAAATAGAGTGACATTCTGAGGTACCACAGGGGTTGGGTTTCCACATACAAATTTTGTGTGTGTGCGGCGGTGGGGGGCGGGGGCACAACGTAGCCCATAACAAAACCAAACACCGGGCACTGAAGGGGACACTTGATGGGATGAGCACTGGGTGTTATTCTGTATGTTGGTAAATTGAACACCAATAAAAAATAAATTTAGTATTAAAAAAAAAGAAAAACAAACACCAACCAATGCTTATTCCTGGGCAGGACTGCAAAGATTGAGGACTACCAGGAGGGAGGCATCAAGAGTTGGGAATTCTGGGAAAGTTTCCTGGAAAAGAGAAACTTGGAGTTTTGGGCAAAAGAAAGAAGCCATTTACAAGTGCCTGGACACACATGCAGGATATGTTCTGGGGAAGACAAGTGAGTTGTTTAGGATGGTCCTAGGGGCTGATGGTGGTTCTAGGGGGTGAGTGAACCGGGGGGGGTGGGGGAAGGTGAGCTGTGAAAGGCCTGGGATCACAGAAGAAGGGTTTGGGCTTGATTCTATGGCAGTAGGCAGCCCCTCATGATACCCTTGAGCATAAGAAAGATGGTAACTGTGGTTTAGGCCAGAATCAGGAAAATGACAGATTAATGGTTTTCAAATTTGAGCATGCAGCAGAATCACTCGGAGGGCTGGTTATACCAAATTGCTGGACCCAGTCTCCAGGGGTCTTAATTCAGTGGGTCTGGGTGGGTGGAACTTGAGAATTTGCGTTTCTGACAAGCGCTATAAGTTTAGTGCCCACCTTCATTGCCACTTTCATTGGCAGTTGCAAATACAGTTGCAAATACAAGTTATGAGTATCACTGGAGAGGGTTTCAGAACCAGTAGCGCAGCAGTCACCTGCTCTGCCTACTGCCAATTATCAATGGTAGAAAAAGAAAGCTGACTTCAAAAATTACCAGGGGATCCTGCTAAAGCTGTGTATCTCAACATGACAACCGCTGGAAGCTTTGCTGGAGGCCAAGATGGGCAGTGGGGAGAGGGCAGGGAGGGGTCTGTTTCATCTCCCGAAGAATCCCACGCTCAAGGGTGGAAGGTAACGCCCCCACCAACTGGCACACTTTGCAGACACGGGAACTGAAGCCCTGAAGGTGACAGCTTTAGTAGGGGGTATTTCCAGGCCCTGAGCCGAGAACCTTGGTTCTGGGTGGCCCTGGCATCCAGCGCTTTGTGCAGGAAGGCTCCCGGGGCACCTCCTCCTGGGTCCACCGGGCCAGGCCCCTGCGAGGGCACTGCCATTTGGGGTTGGAAAACAGGTCCCAAAGAGCTGGGTCTCTCGGAGCAGGCAAAGGACAGCTGGGCAGCGAGCCCGAGCAGGGGGCGGAGCTTTCCCGCAGTTCTGCGGGAAGGCAGCCCCGGCCCCGCCCCGCGCAGCGCAGGCCCCGCCCCCGCCCCGCCCACACAACCCAGGCCCCGCCCCGTTCCCCGCCCCGTGCAACCCGGCCCCGCCCCCACGCAACACAGGCCTCGCCCCCGCCCCGCCCCGCTCCTGCCCCGCCCCGCTCCTTCCTCGCCCCCGTGCAACCCCGGCCCCGCCCCCGCCCCACATGCGGCCCCGCCTCCCTCTGGGTGGTGTCCTCAAGCCGGTGCCGCGAGTGTGGCCGCCTGCCTGGCTCCGCTGGTCTGGCTGAGTCAGGCTCTGCTGCCAGCATAGTGACCCTGGAACAGCTGAGAATGGGGACTGGCGACAAACAGGAGGGAGAGGAAGGGGTGTGGCCAGGTTGGGGAAGGAGCGCTGGACCAGGAGCTGGCCCACCAGATTCCTATGGGAGCCTCCTCTTGGAGGACTGTGTGACCGAAAAGAACTCGCTGAACCTCTCTGGGCTGCACTCATGCAAGGAAAACTTACAGTAGACTTGGTGTGCGCCCGGGGCTGGGGCTGCTGCGGTGACCAGGACCCACGTGGCATAGAAGCCCTGGTTAAGGATGTGACCTCGGAAACCTTTTCCTAAGGAAAGCTACCCCAGTAGCTTTCACACCCTACTGACTGGGTGACCTTGGGCAGGATAACCAACCTCTCTGTACTTCATTATCCTCATGGGTAGTTTGGTAGTAACACCTGCTCACGGGGCTGTGAGGATTAAATATATGCGTAGGTGTGAAATCCTAGGACTAGTGTCTATTAGGCACTATTATTAAGTGTATAAGACCCTTCATTATTAGCTATTGCTATCTTTACCCTCCTGGAGCTTGTATTCACTGACTTTAATCTTAAAATTTCTTTTTTATTATGAACCATCTGATATATAAAAAAGAACACTAACAGTGTGTTCCCATCCCCCTATTTAAGAAATAAAGCATTATAAATCCACTCTCTTTGCTCTAACTTTAGTCAAGCCTTGATATTTCCTGCTTCCAAAGCCTCTGAAATCTGCTGCCTCCGACCCATCCTCTGCAGTGCTCGCAGTCTGGGTGAGATCCACATCAAACACAAATGGGACCTGGCCATGACTCTGCTTGAAAATGTCCACCTATAAGATGAAGATAAAGTCATACACACCCCCTTCACTTCTGATCCTCACTGACTCTTCCTGTTTGGTCTCTGCCACCCACTTTGGTAAGTTCCTCTTACTATTTCTTAAATATCTCTGTTCTTTGTGTATGTTGGCCCCTCTCTCTGGGGTCCTGTGCATTCCTTTCCTCTCTCACTCATTCCAGGAGAAACACCATCTTTTGAATCCCCCCGGGCTCCTGAGCACCTTCCCCACTGCTGTGTGTGTGTGTCCATCTGTCCAGTGTCTGTCCGTCCTCCCCTAGACTGTAAGCTCCTGGCAGTGGGCCCTCCAATGACTCATTTTCATCTGCTCCTAGTAAAGGAAAGGCATGTCCTACACTACAGTTGTAGTTGACTGTAGTTGACTGTGTCTGGGGCACCCTGTCCTAGGGTGTCCATCCAGTGACTCCAATGCCATCCTTTTCATGGGATGACATTACAGTCCCTCAGCAGTAAAACCACTGGGGAAGAATACAGAGATTGTTAAATGGGGTCCCCATTTTAAAGTCACTCCAGCACAGTGCCGTTTTCCTACTGTGCCCAGTCCCCCTTCCGAGCCCGTTCCTACTACTTCCCGCTTCTTGCTCCATCCCTGTCTCCTCTCACTGAGGACACTGGGTTCCTCATGAGGAGTGGATCTTCCCCAGGGACTAAGATACAGGACATGCAGTGACCGTGTCATGGATCCAAGAGGCTTGTGGATTTGGGGAAACCGAGTGGATGCCAAGCCTGGCTCCAGAGAGCCCAGGTTCTAGGAGCAGAGAAGAAATGCTCCCAGCCTGTTTCTAACCGGTCAGCTATATTTGCGAAGCAGATTCTTTTCACAGAAAGAGGGAAACCAAAGTCCCCATTTAAGCAAATTGGAAATAAACTGGCAAGTGTCCCCGAACTCTAAGGAGGAAGCTAGAGGGAGCTGGATGGAGGGGGGAAGGGGAAGGGAGGGTGAGGAGAAAAGAAGACACTTCTATGCCTCCATGGATATTTTGAATTTTGTACTATATTCACATCTGACCTATATTTTCAGAAATGAAATCATACATTGGGTGGTAATCAGAAAAGCTAGGTTCCAGTGTTGCAAATGCCAATTACCAGTCTGCTCACCTGGGTCTCCCTGAGCCTCACTTTAATAACCACCCAGTTCCCAGCTCAAAGAGTAGGTACAAGGAAGACCTTTTTAAACTTGGTGGGGCTGGGCACATTTAATTATTATTTACTCTTCATTCAGCTCGTCTCAGTAGACAATAACTGAGCCCTTCTCTATGGCCACAGTGTATGGGTCTCTCTGTATGAGCGTGGGTGTGTGTGTCTGGGTATGAGTGCGTGGGTCTGGGTGTGTGCGCTTCTGGACATGTCAGGGTGGCGTGTGGGATGACTGTGAAGTTGGCCATCACAGGATCCCTGCCTAAAGGAGCTTTGGCACAGCAGGACAGGTGACCAAGTAAACAATGTCCTCTCGAACACCTCTTGAACTCAACACTCTTGAATCCTGTTAAAGGCCAAGCAAGGGGATGAAAAATGTGGGTGCACAGGGGAGGGAACATAAATTTAGGCAGGGGCCTTTGCACTGGCTGTTCCCCCTACTGTTCCCCCAGGATCCTCAAGGCCCACCCCCTTGCATCCTCCAACTCTTTGAGCAGATGTCACTTTCTCAAGGAGGCCCACTTGGGATGCCTGGGTGGCTCAGTGGTTGAGTGTCTGCCTTTGGCTCAGGGCGTGATCCTGGGGTCCTGGGGTCTAGTCCCTCATTGGGCTCCCTGCATGGAGCCTGCTTGTCCCTCTGCCTATGTCTCTGCCCCTCTCTCTGTGTCTCTCTTGAATAAGTAAATAGAATCTTTAAAAAAAAAAAAAAAGACCCACTTGACTGCCTTGTTTAAATAGCAACTCCAACCTGCACTCATGGAACTCGCCTCTTTTATTTTTAGCCAAAGGCCTCATTTTCAATGACAGTAAAGTTACCTATAATAAAACTAACTTGAAATACTGTGTATTTTACTCATTTTAATTATGTTTCCTTCATGTCCTTCATTAGAATGAAAGGGACCATGTCTGTTTTGTTCACTGCCATGCATCACCCCACTCCGCCTGGAGCCTAGAACAGTACCTGGCATAGAGGAGGTCGCTCAGTACGTATCTGGGAATATGGTAGTGATGGGGTGGTGCTCAAGGGTGGATGGCAGAGTGGCCGTGGCCATGTCTGTGTCCAAGGCTACAGCCGTGGACTAAGGGAGCGCCCTGTGATGTGGGATTGATGAGCTGTGGATGGTGGAAGTGGGAATGCTCCAGTGGGCACGGGGAGGAAGATCTGGCCTGGAGAAAACCTGAAACATTTTGGGGGACATTCTGTAAGCTCCAAATTCCAGCTCAGTGGGCATCCCTTCCCTCTGCTACTCTGAGAAACTAAGCCTGTTGATGTGGAGGAGGGGAGATTCAGGGGCCCTGCTGGTTTGTTGGGGAAGGTGATGGTGGACCCATTTGTGAAAACCAAAGCCCACTGGTAGGTCCCTTGCCTATGAGAGAGAACCTGTGGTGGTGGTGGTGGTGGTGGGGGTAGGTGTTGAGAAGGTAGGAGACAGCAGAAGTCCCTGTGCTGGTGATGGTGGTGGCTGGATTGTAGACTCAGAGCAGAGATGTTTCTGTGAGTGTCAAGGACAGAGAGTAAGGCCCTGGTAGAGAGCACTCTTAGGGCCAGAGAAGAAATAAAGCAGACACTGAGGCCAGGTTGGGAAGGGCCCTGAAGACCAGGCCAAGGAGTCAGTAGAGAACTGTGGAGGTCCAGGGAACATACGAGTATCTGGAGCTGAGAGTAGGAAGTGAGCAGCAAAGGAAGGAAGCTGCATTTGGGAAGAATTGCCACTCAGAAGTCTCTTCCAATCTTTACAGAAGAGGAGGAGGAGGCGGCATGCTGTCTAGGGCTTGTAGACAGAGAAGAGGGCAGAATGAGCATTTCACTTTGGTGGCCTATTCATTGACTTAGTGTGTCTGGACTCTATGCTGGGGCCTGGGGGTGCCATGAGGAATCAGTCCTAAACTTTGACCCCATGTAAGGGAGAGGATGCCCCGGGTGAGATGTGATAGCATCAAAGAGGCTGTGATTATGCCCAGCTCAGAGACCAGGGAGGGCTGCCTGGAGAGGAGGCATCTGAGCTGGGCACTGAATGATGGTCTGGGGTTTGAAAGACAGTTGATCCGTAGGAGACGACTTTTGACTTAGGAGCCCCAAACCAAGGGGTTTTGATATGCACTAACTGTTGTATTTAATTCCCCTAGCTATTCTCAGAAGAGGTAGCCAAGGCAGAGGAGGGGATTTATTTAATGGATGAGGAAATAAAGATCTTGGGACCAAATCCATAGAGGGTAAGTGCCCAGCCCTAGGTCACTAGCCTGAAAATAGCAGTTGCTTGGAACCCAGGGCTGTTGGACTTCCAGCCAAGTGCTCACCCTGCAAGTCCACAGCAGCCTCTGGCTATTTGGAGTTCTAGTCACTGTGGCTTTCCAAGGTGTGATGGAGAAGCTGTCAGCTAATCTTCAGCTCCCAGGATTTTTTTTTTTAAGATTTTATTTATTTATTCATGAGACACACACACACACACACACACACACACACACACAGAGAGAGAGAGAGAGAGAGAGAGAGAGAGAGAGAGAGAGGCAGAGATACAGGCAGAGGGAGAAGCAGGCTCCATGCAGGGAGCCCGATGTGGGACTTGATCCCTGGTCACCAGGATCAGGCCCCGGGCGGAAGGCGGGGCTAAACCGCTGAGCCTCCTGGGCTGCCCAGCTCACAGGATCTTGATCTGCTTCCACCTGACCCCGCAGAGAGGATCCAGGACACAGACCAGTGACCTAGTCTCAGCTCCTCAGTGGTCAGCCAAGGGCAGTCACAGGCCGGGGGGAGACTGAGTCTGGGGGCTTGTGGCTGAGATGTCCTGGCTGTAGTCTTCAAGGCATGTCACCCACCCAGGGCCTTCGAGTCTGCTTCACCATCAAATGGGGACACCATTCACCCCAGCATTTCCCACCTTTGGTGAACCAAGAAACTGAGGGCGTAAACTGAGGGAACATAAATTCAGGCAGGGGCCTTTGCACTGGCTGTTCCCCCTACCGTTCCCCCGGGAATCCTCAAGGCCCACCCCCTTGCATCCTCCAACTCCTCCAACCTGGAGCCTGACTATCCCAGAGAGCAGTGAGCCCTGTTGGCTTTGAGGGGCTGGGGGTTGCCTGCAACACTTGCGTGATTACGAGAATGCAACCACTCTGCCTCCTGCAAGCTAACTTTCTCTGAGCCCTCACCGGGCCCAGAGCTAAGTGCTTTCTGCACGGTAATTCATTGACTGGAGCATGGATTGGCAAACGCTGGAAGGAGAACTATCATCAATATGTACAGTCTGTGAAGATGATGAAGTGGGCTCACAGAGCATTGTGATTAATGGATCCAGAAGTCTCTGAGAGCAACGGGGAGCTTTGCAGACCGTGTGCCCTGGCTCCTTGGCACAACTCTGGTCCTTCGCTTCCTTCATTTGAGTGACTGACGTCCTCAGTACACAGGCAGCCAGCTCCCTACCCTCAGCCCCCAACCCCTGGATGAGGTATTTAGGCCCCGAGCCAGGCCAGCTCTAAGATTCCTATTCCCGGGCAGCTCGGCTACAGCCCCAGGAGGACAGCCAACAAGGGGCCCAGCAGCTTATCGCTCTGCAGAGAGTCTCCAGCGGGCAGACTGTCTCCACTGCTGCTGAGCCAAGCTGATAATGAGGACAGACCCTTGTGTTTACTGTGGCTGGGAGAGTGGGGCCTCCTGGGGGCGGCCCTGGCTCCTCTGGGAACAGACTGTCTGTTTGCTGAGATACCATCGCATTCCTGCAGCCGCAGCCACCCCAGGATGGATGGTGGGGGGAGGTGGGCGCGGGGAGGGGAGGAGGAAATAGGACAGCTGCTGGCCCTTTGCTCCCCTGGGGCCCACATGGAGAAGGCTGCCTTACTGGGTCCTGGCGTGGGGGGTGGGGATGGGGGGGTCTATGGTTTTCTGGCCTGCTTGTTAAGTACTTCATAAAGGTCAGTAATAGCCAACGCGGGCACTCCCCTCTACAGTTTACAAGTCATTTTCTCAACAATTGTCTATTTTGCTCTTCCTGAACCTTCTGTGTAGGTAGTCTGGGGTGATGATGTTTCACAGGACAGAGCTGCGTAGGCAGGTAGGAGCAGAGGCCGACAGCATGGCCCCTGACCGGGCCAACCCGCCATAGTAGCTAACACTTAGAGTGCTTACTGTGTGGCAGTGACTGTCAAAAGCTCATGAAATGTGTTAGCTTGTTTCTTCTTCACCAACCACCCCTATGAGGTAGGTGCTATCAATATGTCCGTTTTACAGATGGGGAAATTGGGGTAGACCCTGGCAGAAAGTTGGAAGGCTGGGATTTGAACCCCAGTAGCATGGCTGCAGAATCTGCAATT